>NW_020190184.1:0-13294 GCF_002263795.3 Bos taurus
CTGATCACGTGGATGATCATGCACTGATTAATCATGTACTGCTCACGTGGCTATCATGCACTGATCACGTGGATGATCATACACTGATCACGTGACTGATCATGCACAGAGCACGTGGCTCTCATGCACTGATCACTTGATTGTGCATGCAATAATCACGTGGATGATCATGCACTTATCACATGGCTGTTCATGAACTGATTACGTGACTTAGCGTGCAATGGTCTCATGTCTGAATGGTGCTGATCATGTGACTGATCATGAAATGATCAAGTGGCTATCATGCACTGATGACGTGCCTCAGGAGGTAATAACCAAAGAGCTGAGCAGGCACGAATCACGCAATCAGCAGGCAATAATCATGGACCTCAGCTGTGATGAATCATGCTGCTCAGCTGGCAGTCATCAAGCAGCTGAATAGGCAGGAATCAGACGGCTCAGCTGGCAATTGTCAAGCATATGAGCAGGCAGGAACCACGCAGCTAAGATGGCAATTGTCAAGTAGCTTATCCGACAGGATCACGCAGCTCAGTAGTCCCTGGTCACGGGACTCAGCAGGCACTGTTCACGTGGCTGATCATACACTGACCAAGTGACTGATCATGAACTGATCACGTGCCTGATCATGCACTGATCACGTGGCTGAGCATACAGTGATCACGTAACTCTGCATGCACTGATCATGTGGCTGATCATGCACTGATCACGTGGCTGATAATGCCCTGATAACCTGGTTATCATACACTGATCACATGACTGATCATACACTCTTCACGTGCCTGATCATGCACTGATCTCGTGGCTTATCATGCACTGATCACGAATCTGATCATATACTGATCACATGACTGTGCATGCACTGATCACTGTGATACTGATCATATGCACTGATCACGTGGCTGATCATACATTGATCACGTGGCTGATCATGCACTAATCACGTTGCGGATCATGCACTGATCACGTGGCTGATCATGTACTGGTCAGCTGGCTATCATGCACTGATTACGTGGCTGATCATACACTGATCACATGGCTATCATGCACTGATCCCCTGGCTGATCATGCACTGAACAGGTGACTGTGCATTCACTGAACACCTGGCTGATCATGCACTGATCCTGTGGCTGATCATACACTGATCACGTGACTGATTATGCACTAATCACGTTGCGGATCATGCACTGATCACGTGGCTGATAATGCACTGATCACATGGCTGATCATGCACTGATCACGAAGTTGAGCATACACTGATCACGTGACTGTGCATGCACTGATCACGTGGCTGATAATGCACTGATTACGAAGCTGAGCATACACTGATCACGTGACTGTGCATGCACTCATTCACGGTGCTGATCATGCACTGATCACGTGGCTGATCATGCCCTGATACCCTGGGCTCTCATACACTGATCAGGTGACTGATCATGCACTCTTCACGTGCCTGATCATACACTGATCATTTGGCTGATCATACACTGATTACGTTACTGTGCATGCACTTATCACGTGGGGTATCATGCACTGATAACGTGGCTGATCATGCACTGATCTCATGGATGATCATACATTGATCACGTGACAGATCATGCACTGATCACGTGGCTATCATGCACTGATCACATGACTGCGCATGCACTGATTATGTGGATGATCATACACTGATCACGTGACTGATCATGCACTTATCACGTGGCTATCGTGACCTGATCATGTGACTGCGCTTGCACTGATCACGGAACTGTCGGCAATGGTAACTTGGCTATCATACACTGATCACGTGGTTGATCCTGCACTGATCATGTGACTGAGCATGCACCGATTCACGTAGCTACATGCATTGGTCCCTTGGCTGTCATGCACTGATCACGTGGCTGATCATACACTGATCACTGACTGTGCATGCACTGATCACGTGGCTGATAAATGCACTGATCATGTTGCTGATCATGTACTGATCACGTGGCTATCATGACCTGATCACGTGGCTGATCATATAATGAATCATCTGACTGATCCATGAACTGATCACGTGGCTATCATGCACTGATCACGTGGATGATCATTACATTGAACACGTGACTGTTTCATGGCACTGATCACCTGGTTATCATGCACTGATCACATAGCTGATCATGCACTGTTTCACGTGATGATCATGCACTGAGACGTGACCGATAATGCACTGATCACGTGGCTATCATGCACTGATCATGTGACTGCGCATGCAGTGATCTCGGAGGATGATCATACACTGATCACGTGGCTGATCAGGAACTGATCACGTGGCTGAGCATAGTGGATCACGTGTCTAAATGTTTTCTGATCATGTTATTGATCATGTGCTATCACGTGGGTATCATGCACTGATCACGTTGACTGTGCATGCACTGATCATATAACTGTAGGCAATATCACATGCCTATCATGCACTGACCACGTGGCTGATCATGCACTATCATGTGACTGAGTATTCACTAATCACGTAGCTATCATGCATTCATCACTTGGCTATCATGCACTGATGACGTGACTGCACATGCACTGATGACGTGGCTGATCATACAGTGATCACGTGATTGATCATGCACTGATCATGTGGCTGATCATGCACTAAATCAACGTTGCTGATCATGCCACTGGTCAGGTGCCCTATCATGCACTGATTACGTGGCTGATCATGCACTGATCACATGGCAATCATGCGCTGATCACGTGGCTGATCATACACTGGTCACATGACTGTGCATGCACTGATCATATAACTGTAGGCAATGATCACATGCCTATCATGCACTGACCACGTGGCTGATCATGCACTGATCATGTGACTGAGTATTCACTGATCACGTAGCTATCATGCATTCATCACTTGGCTATCATGCACTGATCACGTGGCTGATCATACAGTGATCACGTGACTGCACATGCACTGATCATGTGGCTGATCATGCACTAATCACGTTGCTGATAATGCACTGGTCAGGTGCCTATCATGCACTGATTACGTGGCTGATCATGCACTGATCACATGGCAATAATGCGCTGATCACGTGGCTGATCATACACTGGTCACGTGACTGATCATGCACGGATCACGAGCCTGATCATGCACTGATCATGTGTCTGATCATGCACTGATCATGTGACTGATCATGCACTGTTCACGTGGCTGATCATGCACTGATCACGAAGCTGATCATACACTGATCACGTGACTGCATGCACTGACCACTTGGCTGATCATGCACTGATCACATGGCAATCATGCACTGATCACGTGGCTGATCATGCACTGATCACGAAGGTGATCATAGACTGATCACGTGACTGCATGCACTGACCACTTGGCTGATCATGCACTGATCAAGTGGCTGATCATGCACTGATCACGTGTCTGATCATACACTGATCACGGTACTGATCATGCACTGATCACGTAGCTGATCATACACTGATCACATGACTCTGCATGCACTGATAACATGGCTGATCATGCACTGATCACGTGGCTGATCATACACTGATCACGTGCCTGATCATGCACTAATCACGTTGCGGATCATGCACTGAAACCGTGGCTGATCATACACTGATAACGTGGCTGATCATACTCTGATCATATGGCTGATCATGCACTGATCACGTGGCTGATCATACTCTGATCACGAAGCTGATCATACATTGATCACGTGACTGGATGAGCTGATCACTTGACTGTGCTTGCACTGATCACGTGGATGATCATGCACTGATTAATCATGTACTGGGCACGTGGCTATCATGCACTGGATATCATACACTGATCACGTGCCTGATCATGCAGTGATAATGTGGCTGATCATACACTGATCACGTGGATGATCATGCACTAATCACGTTGTGGATCATGCACTGATCAAGTGGCTGATCATACACTGATAACGTGGGCTGACATTCACTGATCACTTGGCTGATCTTACACTGATCACGTGGCTGATCATGCACTGATCATGTGACTGAGCATGCACTGATCACGTGACTGATCATGCACTGATAACGTGCCTGATCATGCACTGATCACGTGGTGATCATACACTGATCACGAAGCTGATCATACATTGATCACGTGACTGGATGAGCTGATCACCTTGACTGTGCTTGCACTGATCACGTGGATGATCATGCACTGATTAATCATGTACTGGTCACGTGGCTATCATGCACTGATCACGTGGCTATCATGCACTGATCACGTGACTGCGCATGCACTGATTATGTGGATGATCATACACTGATCACGTGACTGATCACGCACTGATCACGTGACTGATCATGCACTGATCACGTGGCTAACGTGACCTGATCATGTGACTGCGCTTGCAGTGATCACGGAACTGTCGGCAATGGTAACTTGGCTATCATACACTGATCAACGTGGCTGATCCTGCACTGATCATGTGGACTGAGCATGCACCGATCACGTGGCTACATGCATTGGTCCCTTGGCTATCATGCACTGATCACGTGGCTGATCATACACTGATTAATCATGTTACTGGTTACGTGGCTATCATGCACTGATCACTTGATTGTGCCTGCAGTGATCACGGTGGCTGATCATGCACTAATCACATGGCTGATCATGAACTGATCACGTGACTTAGCATGCAGTGATCTCGTGTCTGCATGGTGCTGATCATGTGACTGATCATGAACTTATCACGTGGCTATCATGCACTGATGATGTGCCTCAGGAAGCAATAACCAAAGAGCTGAGCAGGCATGAATCATGCAATCAGCAGGCAATTAATCATTGACCTCAGCTGTGATGAATCATGCTGCTCAGCTGGCAATAATCAACCAGCTGAGCAGGTAGGAATCAGACGGCTCAGCTGGCAATTGTCAAGCAGATGAGCAGGTAGAAATCACGCAGCTCAGCTGGCAATTGTCAAGCAGCTCAGCAGACGGAATCACGCAGCACAGTAGGCCCTGGTCATGAGACTCAGCAGGCACTTTTAACGTGGCTGATCTTACACTGATCAAGTGACTGATCATGCACTGATCACACGGCTATCATACACTGATCATATGACTGTGCATGCACTGATCATGTGGATGATCATACACTGGTCACGTGACTTGATCATGCACTGATCATGTGGCTGATCATGCACTGATCAAGTGGTTGATCTGCACTGATCACGTGGCTATCATGCAATGACCACGTGACTGCGCATGCACTGTTTATGTGAATGATCATACACTGATCACGTGACTGATCACGAACAGATCACGTGACTGATCTTGCACTGATCACGTGGCTATCATGCACTCATCACGTGACTGCGCATGCACTGATCACGTATCTGTAGGCAATGATCACTTGGCTATCATGCACTGATCACGTGGCTGATCATGCACTGATCAGGTGACTCAGCATGCACCGATCACATAGCTATCATGCATTGATCACCTTGGCTATCATGCACTGATCACGTGGCTGATCATACACTGATCATGTGACTGCACATGCACGGATCACGTGGCTGATCATACAGTGATCAGGTGGCGATCATGCACTGATCACGTGGCTGATCATGCACTCATCATGTTGCTGATCATGCACTGGTCAGCTGGCTATCATGCACTGATTACGTGCCTGATCATGCACTGATCACGTAGCTATCATGCACTGATCACATGTCTATCATGCGGTGATCCCCTGGCTAATCATGCACTGATCACGTGACTGGTCATGCACTGATCTCGTGGCTGATCATTCACTGATCATGTGACTGATCATGCACTGATCCCGTGGCTGAATATGCAATGATCACAAAGCTCATCATACACTGACCACGGGACTCTGCATGCCCGGATCACGTGACTGATCACGCACTGATTTCGTGGCTATCATGCACTGATCACGTGGCTAATCATACATTCGTCACGTAACTAATCATGCAATGATCACGTGGTGATCTTGCACTGTTTACGTGGCTGATCATGCACTGTTTCACGTAGCTATCATGTACTGATCACATGACTGAGCATGAAATGATCACGTGGATATCATACACTGATCACGTGACTGATCATTGCACTGATCACGTGGCTGATAATGCACTGATCACGTGGCTGATCATGTACTGATCACGTGGCTATCATGCCCTGATCATGTGGCTGATCATATAATGATCACCTGACTGATCATGCACTGATCACGTGGCTATCATGCACTGATCACGTGGATGATCATACATTGAACACGTGACTGTTCATTGCACTGATCACCTGGTTATCATGCACTGATCACGTAGCTGATCATGGACTGTTCACGGGACTGATCATACACTGATCACGGTACGGATCATGCACTGATCACGTAGCTGATCATACACTGATCACATGACTGTGCATGCACTGATAACATGGCTGATCATGCACTGATCACGTGGCTAATCCTACACTGATCAGGTACCTGATCATGCACGAATAACGTTGCTAGCATGCACTGATCACGTGGCTGATCATACACTGATCACGTGCCTGATCATGCACTAATCACGTTGCGGATCATGCACTGAAACCGTGGCTGATCATACACTGATAACGTGGCTGATCATACTCTGATCATATGGCTGATCATGCACTGATCACGTGGCTGATCATACTCTGATCACGAAGCTGATCATACATTGATCACGTGACTGGATGAGCTGATCACTTGACTGTGCTTGCACTGATCACGTGGATGATCATGCACTGATTAATCATGTTACTGGGCACGTGGCTATCATGCACTGGATATCATACACTGATCACGTGCCTGATCATGCAGTGATAATGTGGCTGATCATACACTGATCACGTGGATGATTCATGCACTAATCCACGTTGTGGATCATGCACTGATCAAGTGGCTGATCATACACTGATAACGTGGCTGACATTCACTGATCACTTGGCTGATCTTTACACTGATCACGGGCTGATCATGCACTGATCATGTGACTGAGCATGCACTGATCACGTGACTGATCATGCACTGATAACGTGCCTGATCATGCACTGATCACGTGGTGATCATACACTGATCACGAAGCTGATCATACATTGATCACGTGACTGGATGAGCTGATCACTTGACTGTGCTTGCACTGATCACGTGGATGATCATGCACTGATTAATCATGTACTGGTCACGTGGCTATCATGCACTGATCACGTGGCTATCATGCACTGATCACGTGACTGCGCATGCACTGATTATGTGGATGATCATACACTGATCACGTGACTGATCACGCACTGATCACGTGACTGATCATGCACTGATCACGTGGCTAACGTGACCTGATCATTGTGACTGCACTTGCAGTGATCACGGAACTGTCGGCAATGGTAACTTGGCTATCATACACTGATCACGTGGCTGATCCTGCACTGATCATGTGACTGAGCATGCACCGATCACGTGGCTACATGCATTGGTCCCTTGGCTATCATGCACTGATCACGTGGCTGATTCATACACTGATTAATCATGTACTGGTTACGTGGCTATCATGCACTGATCACTGATTGTGCCTGCAGTGATCACGTGGCTGATCATGCACTTATCACGTGGCTGATCATGCACTAATCACATGGCTGATCATGAACTGATCACGTGACTTAGCATGCAGTGATCTCGTGTCTGCATGGTGCTGATCATGTGACTGATCATGAACTTATCACGTGGCTATCATGCACTGATGATGTGCCTCAGGAAGCAATAACCAAAGAGCTGAGCAGGCATGAATCATGCAATCAGCAGGCAATAATCATTGACCTCAGCTGTGATGAATCATGCTGCTCAGCTGGCAATAATCAACCAGCTGAGCAGGTAGGAATCAGACGGCTCAGCTGGCAATTGTCAAGCAGATGAGCAGGTAGAAATCACGCAGCTCAGCTGGCAATTGTCAAGCAGCTCAGCAGACAGGAATCACGCAGCACAGTAGGCCCTGGTCATGAGACTCAGCAGGCACTTTTAACGTGGCTGATCTTACACTGATCAAGTGACTGATCATGCACTGATCACACGGCTATCATACACTGATCATATGACTGTGCATGCACTGATCATGTGGATGATCATACACTGGTCACGTGACTGATCATGCAACTGATCATGTGGCTGATCATGCACTGATCAAGTGGTTGATCATGCACTGATCACGTGGCTATCATGCAATGACCACGTGAGCTGCGCATGCACTGTTTATGTGAATGATCATACACTGATCACGTGACTGATCACGAACAGATCACGTGACTGATCTTGCACTGATCACGTGGCTATCATGCACTCATCACGTGACTGCGCATTGCACTGATCACGTATCTGTAGGCAATGATCACTTGGCTATCATGCACTGATCACGTGGCTGATCATGCACTGATCAGGTGACTCAGCATGCACCGATCACATAGCTATCATGCATTGATCACTTGGCTATCATGCACTGATCACGTGGCTGATCATACACTGATCATGTGACTGCACATGCACGGATCACGTGGCTGATCAGACAGTGATTCAGGTGGCGATCATGCACTGATCACGTGGCTGAATCATGCACTCATCAATGTTGCTGATTCATGCACTGGTCAGCTGGCTATCAATGCACTGATTACGTGCCTGATCATGCACTGATCACGTAGCTATCATGCACTGATCACATATCTATCATGCGGTGATCCCCTGGCTAATCATGCACTGATCACGTGACTGGTTCATGCACCTGATCTCGTGGCTGATCATTCACTGATCATGTGAACTGATCATGCACTGATCCCGTGGCTGAATATGCAATGATCACAAAGCTCATCATACACTGACCACGGGACTCTGCATGCCCGATCACGTGACTGAATCACGCACTGATTTCGTGGCTATACATGCCACTGATCAACGTGGCTAATCATACATTCGTCACGTAACTAATCATGCAATGATGCACGTGGTGATCTTGCACTGTTTTACGTGGCTGATCATGCACTGTTCACGTAGCTATCATGTACTGATCACATGACTGAGCATGAAATGATCACGTGGATATCATACACTGATCACGTGACTGATCATGCACTGATCACGTGGCTGATAATGCACTGATCACGTGGCTGATCATGTACTGATCACGTGGCTATCATGCCCTGATCATGTGGCTGATCATATAATGATCACCTGACTGATCATGCACTGATCACGTGGCTATCATGCACTGATCACGTGGATGATCATACATTGAACACGTGACTGTTCATGCACTGATCACCTGGTTATCATGCACTGATCACGTAGCTGATCATGCACTGTTCACGTGACTGATCATGCACTGAAGACGTGACCGATAATGCACTGATCACGTGGCTATCATGCACTGATCATGTGACTGCGCATGCAGTGATCTCGAGGATGATCATACACTGATCACGTGGCTGATCAGGAACTGATCACGTGACTAAGCATACAGTGATCACGTGTCTAAATGTTTCTTGTCATGTTATTAATCATGTGCTGATCACGTGGGTATCATGCACTGATCACATGACTGGTGCATGCACTGATCATATAACTGTAGGCAATGATCACATGCCTATCATGCACTGACCACGTGGCTGATCATGCACTGATCATGTGACTGAGTATTCACTGATCACGTAGCTATCATGCATTCATCACTTGGCTATCATGCACTGATCACGTGGCTGATCATACAGTGATCACGTGACTGCACATGCACTGATCATGTGGCTGATCATGCACTAATCACGTTGCTGATCATGCACTGGTCAGGTGCCTATCATGCACTGATTACGTGGCTGATCATGCACTGATCACATGGCAATCATGCGCTGATCACGTGGCTGATCATACACTGGTCACGTGACTGATCATGCACGGATCACGAGCCTGATCATGCACTGATCATGTGTCTGATCATGCACTGATCATGTGACTGATCATGCACTGTTCACGTGGCTGATCATGCACTGATCACGAAGCTGATCATACACTGATCAGTGACTGCATGCACTGACCACTTGGCTGATCATGCACTAATCAAGTTGGCTGATCATGCACTGATCACGTGCTGATTACACACTGATCACGTGTCTGATCATGCACGGGATAACATGGCTGATCATGCACTGATCAACGTGGCTGAACATGCACTGATCACGTGGCTGATCATACACTGATCACGTGACTGTGCATGCACGGATGACATGGCTGATCATGCACTGATCACCTGACTGATCATTCACTGATCACGTGACTGATCATGCACTGATCACGTGCGTGATCACTGCACTAATTACGTGGCTTTTCATGCACTGATCACGTAGCTGATCATACACTGATCACGTGATGTGCATGCACTGATAACGTGGCTGATCATGCACTGATCACGTGGCTGAACATGCACTGATCACGTGGCTGATTCATGCACTGATCACGTGGCTGATCATACTCTGATCACGTGCCTGATCATGCACTGATCACGTTGCGGATCATGCACTGATCACGTTGCGGATCATGCACTGATCACGTGGCTGAGCATGCACTGATCACGTAGCTATCCTGCATTGATCACTTGGTTATCATGCACTGATAACCTGGCTGATCATACACTGATCACGTGACTGCACATGCAATGATGACATGGCTGATCATTCAGTGATCACGTGATTGATCATGCACTGATCATGTGGCTGATCATTCACTAATCACGTTGCTGATCATGCACTGCCTCAGGTGGCTATCATGCACTGATCACGTGGCTGATCATACACTGATCACGTGACTGTGCGTGCACTGATAACGTGGCTGATCATACACTGATCACGTGCCTGATCATGCACTGATCACGTTGCGGATCATGCTCTGAACACGTGGCTGGTCATACACTGATCACGTGGCTGATCATACACTGATCACGTGGCTGATCATACTCTGATCACGAAGCTGATCATACACTGATCACGTGACTGCATGCACTGATCACTTGACTGTGCATGCACTGATCACGTGGATGATCATGCACTGATTAATCATGTACTGGTCACGTGGCTATCATGCACTGATTACCGTGGCTGATCATACACTGATGACGTGACTTATCATGCACAGATCACGTGGCTCTCATGCACTTATCACTTGATTGTGTATGCAATAATCACGTGGATGATCATGCACTTATCACATGGTCTGATCATCCACTAATCACATGGCTGTTCATGAACTGATTACTGTGACTAGCATGCAATGGTCTCGTTGTCTGAATGGTGCTGTCATTGTGAAGTGATCATGAACTGATCACGTGGCTATACCTGCATCTGATGACGTGCCTCAGGAGGTAATAACCAAGAGCTGAGCAGGCACGAATCACGCAATAGCAGGCAATAATCATGGACCTCAGCTGTGATGAATCATGCTGCTCAGCTGGCAATCATCAAGCAGCTGAATAGGCAGGAATCAGACGGCTCAGCTGGGCAATTGTCAAGCAGATGAGCAGGCAGGAACCACGCAGCTAAGATGGCAATTGTCAAGTAGCTTATCCAACAGGATCACGCAGCTCAGTAGTCCCTGGTCATGGGACTCAGCAGGCACTGTTCACATGGCTGATCATACACTGATCAAGTGACTGATCATGCACTGATCACTGGGCTGAGCATACACTCATCACATGGCTGATCATGCACTTATCACTTGGGTACCATGCAGTGATCACGTGGCTGATCATGCACTGACCTGGTGACTGATCATGAACTGATCAAGTGGATGATCATACACTGATCATGTGGCTAGCATGCACTGATCATGTGGCTATCATGCACTGATCACGTGGATGATCATACAAGGATATGTGGCTATCATGCACTGATCACAGGCTATCAGGCACTGACCACGTGACTGTTCATACACTGATCACTTGGCTATCACGAACTGATCACTCATTGCACTTATCACTTGGGTATCATGCACTTATCACGTGGCTAATCATGCACTGATCACGGTGGCTATCATGCACTGATCACCGGGCTGATCATGCACTGATCACCTGACTGATCATGAACTTATCACTTGGGTATCATGCACTGATCACGAAACCTATAATGCACTGTTTACTTGGCTATCATGCAATGATCATGTGCCTATAATGCACTGATCACGTGGCTGATCATACAATGATCACTTGACTGATCATGCACATATCACGTGGCTATCATGCAGTGATAACGTGGCTGATCTTCCACTTATCATGTGCCTATCATGCACTGATCACGTGGCTGATCATACAATGATCACTTGACTGGTCATGCACAGATCACGTGGCTATCATGCACTGATCACGTGGCTGATCATACAATGTTCACTTGACTGATCATGCACTGATCACGTGGCTGATCATACAATGATCACTTGACTGATCATGCACAGATCACGTGGCTATCATGCAGCGATCAAGCGGCTGATCCTACATTGATCACGTAACTGATCATGCACTGATCACGTGGCTATTATTCAATGATTACTTGCCTGAACATGCACTGATCATGTAGATATAATGCTCTGATCACGTGACTGGGGATGCACTGGTCACTGGCTGAGTCATGCACTGATCACGTGCTATCAGCACGTGCCACTTTTGATCCCCGTGGGCTGATTTCATTGCACTGCATCAGTGACTTTTGATTCAATGCCACTTTTATCCATAGGTGGGCCTATTAAAATTCCCAAATGGAAATCACGTGCCTGAGCCATGCCACTCGACACATCCACGTGATATAATGCTTCTGAATCAAACGTGGGCTGGTTGATGCACTGGTCCCCCAAACGTGGGGCCCTGGAATCAAATTCGCACAGAATTCCAACTGTGGCTTTCCTGCAAGTGGGGGATCAAAGCGGCCTGAATCTAAAAACAACTGATACGAAACTGGATCAAGAATGACTGATCATGTGGCCTATTTTATTTAAGTTCACGTGCCTGAAACCAATGCCACTTATCTCACGTAGATATAATGGCCCTCCTGGATTTACGTGGACCTTGGGGATGCACTGGTCCAGTGGCCTGAATCATGCCGATCACGTGGGCTTTTATCAGTGCCACTGATCCAATGGGCTTTTGTTCAAAATGCATCTGAAATTCACGTTGACCCTGATCATCGCCACTTATCACTTGGGTTACATCAAAATGCAAACTGATCACGTGGCCTGACATTCAATATTTCACTGACCCCCGGGTGACCTGAT
>NW_020190185.1:0-14243 GCF_002263795.3 Bos taurus
CATACAAACACCAACTACTTAATTCAGTTCCATGCCACTCCAACCCCCCCGCTCTTACTACGCTACGAACAAATAAGCAATTCCAAGCATAATCCATACTCGCAGCGATCAGATTTACGCAGACTCCATTATGCATGGCTACTTTGCAAATTTTCAAGTTACAAACTGATGAACGTGACCCCTAAAACCTATATAAGTGGAAGTTACGATTACTATGAACCCTCAAATACCACTTCCCATCTGAGTTAAACTTTTTAATCCAGGAGAGAACAGTAGAAGTCATGCAGTGAATTAGGACAAAAGAAACAAATATTCTTAAATGAGGGCTAAAATACAAGTCAAAGTATTTTTTTTATTTTTACTAAAAGAAAGTTTAAAAGAAAGGTAAACCACAACTTAAAGACTTTTTACTGTATTCTTTTCTCCATTTTCTTTTTGATTCTCAAAAGTTTCTGTGGTCTTCTTTCACATTAGCATGAAAATCACTCTTGCAGTGCTATGTGACCTACTTTCAGATCATAAAGACAATACAGATGGATCCTGAATTTCTTTTATATCTACCAAAACTGTACCTTTAAAACTTTTAAAACAGCAGTGAATATAACAGCAGTATCATTACCAAATTAATACTCTGAGGAAAAACAACCTCTTAGAAGTAAAAATATTGGGGGAAAAAAACAAAAAAACTAAACAAATAATATGTAGAAGTTACTCATGTGAAACAGAAAGAGAAATGTGATCGAAAGAAATGTGATCTAACCCCCACTACCATGCACACTTTAGAAGCTTCACTACTCTTCAAGAAAAGTTCTCTTCTAATGTCATGTTATCTTGTTTGCATTGTGAACAATATATTCAGTACTTTCAGTGTGTTTTACAAATACCCAAACTTTTAAAACATTAAAACAGCTGGAAACTATGATTTATATGATTCATACATATTTGAATTCTTAAGCACAATAAACCTTATCAAAAGTAAGAACATTTGAAAATACTAAACACCTCCTTCACCTCTTTACATTTCTAATTTAAATCATTGTTCATTAGGTATTTCTCATGTGAATACAATAAAACAGATATATATTTTGTTAAAAGAAACTAGACCTAAACTCGCTTACCATTTAAACTGTAAGATATGGGCTTTGTTCCCTCCACCCCTAAGACTCTGCACTACTTAGGAGGTTGACTGCTCTCTTCCAACACAAAGGGAACAAAGTGCCCTGCCCCCCTCCCTAAATGTGGGAGGAGCTGCAGGACTTGGCCCTGGAAGGGGCACTGGCCTCAGCCATGGTGGGAGCCCTGGCCGCACCTCTCTGCCCTGCTCTCTCCACCTGATCTCTCAGAGCCTCGTCATAAAGGTCTGGGAAGGAACTAGGGACCCTACCGTGGAACTTGGCTAGAACCTCCAGTACCTTCATCTTGCTGGTCTCAGCACAAGCTCTTGGGCCCCAAAGGAACTCGTAGCGTGGAAGATCACTATTGGGTACCTGGCGGTAGTTCAGGTACTCCTTCTGCACTAGATCTTTGGTGATGAGCCTTCTGGGCTCCCCAAAGATGCAGTGCCTCCTCCCAGCATAGATCCCCAACATACTGAGGAATTCCCAGATCTCCTCCTCAGTGGCGCGGTTACCATTCATGAAGATGACCCCCAGGAGCACCATGAGGAGACGGGACTTGGGCAGCGCCCCCTCATCACGCCGACAATCGTTTCCCCTGAGGTTGAGCTTCCTGATGAGGGTGTAGATGTTCCCTCTACGGTCGATTTCCTTCATCTCCAGGCCAAAGACCAGCTCCACGCGCTCACGGGCTGTACTGAAGATCTCAGGGAAGTGCTGCCTGTACTTCCTGCTGACGATTTTCATCAGGGCATTCTGTGTGATGGGCTCCTGCTCGGTGTACTTCTCCAGCAGGAACTCCACGAGTTTCCTGGCCTTCCTGGCCAGAGGATCTTTGCGAGTGCTCTGAGTGGAAGGGGCTGCCTGGGAGGCACCTGAACTTTCCTCCGCAGGGCCCTGGGCACCTTCATCAGATCCTGCACATGAAGGCCCTGCATCAGGAGAGCTAGGGGCCATGGCTCCCTGAAGCTCCTGGCCATCGCCAGCAGCAGGGGAGCTCGGGGGAGAACCCTGAGGGACAGAAGAGTGGGAGGAGGGGCACTCCTCCTTTGGGGCTGCAGCAGCACTGGCCTGGGCCTCCTGAGTGTCCCCTTGAACCTCGTGGCGTTTCCTGCGGGCATGGGACTTGCTCTTCTGCCTCCGAGGCATGGTGACAGCAGGTCAGGGACCGCAGGTGGGAGTGCGGGCAGGAAAGCAGGCAGGAAGGCACCTGGAGGAGGGACAAGGACATGCTGTGAGAACCTTCAGCAAGGAGAGTCCTCCCTGGCTTGAATGGAAGCCGCCTCTGGGGGATCCTCGAGGCCAGTGCTCTAGGACCCACGGGCTCCTGTTCTCCTGGTCAGCCTGTCCCCTGAAACCACTGAGTAGCAAGGCAGAGTGAGACCTGGGGCACAGCAGACAGTCCTGCCTGGGCGTTAAAAGGGGGACCAGTGGGGGCTGGCAGAGGAGGCAGGTCCTCTCAGCTGACATTCAGAGTCAGGATGAAAATTGGTGCGAGACACCCCCATATAGAATGCCCCCTTTCCCGTACCCAGCCCGTTCCCTCTCCTGTCTGAAATTGACGGTGCCACCTTCCCTGTCACCCCAGACGAGGAGAGGAGGGTATACTCAGCCCCCCACTGAAGGGTCCCAGGACCTGCCCTTCTGCTGTCTCGTGGCTGCCCCTTCACAACCAGGCTCCAAGCTCCCCTCTCAGACCGCTGCCCCACTTCCCGATGTTTGGCCGGGGGGTAGCGCTGAGCACAGGGGAGGGTCCTGAGTCGCCTGTTTGTCAGGGAAGATGGCCCTCATCCTGAATCTTCCCGAACCCTGACATCCTCCCTCTACTGACCAGTTGCCAGCCCCTCAGACCAAAGTCCCCTCTTCTTCGAGTGTCCTGTGTCCGAGGTCGCAGTGAGGGAGCCCCCCAGCCTTTACAGCTGCCCGGCGGCTGCCCGGATAATCCGCAGCCAAATGGCGGTGAGTGGGGGTTACACATGGCTGCCGTTCTGGTGTATGGAGACCCTCAGTCCCCCCGGGGGTCCCTCCTTCACTCCACAGGGCTCGTCGCTCTTTCTCTACTGAACGGAGCTGGGGTCCAGCAGAGCCTGACCGAGGCATTCTTTCCCGAGACCCCCTAGGGGTTAGTGGATAGTCTTGGGGCCTGAGAGCTAGGCCGGATCCTCTGGTCTGAGTGCAGGGGTAGGGCGGCCGGAGGCTGTGTGGCCCCCTCTTTTCAGAGGGAAAAGGGAATGGGGGTACAGAGACTTGTCCCTGCACTCGTAACTCACGTCACCTCCGATCTTGACACCCGATGACACTTGGGACTGCTCCCTCTGGCCACCGTCAACGGCAGCTCTCAGAGATAGCGGCACTGTCAAGGATGGCGTCGCTCCCCCAGCATGCTTAGGAGGACGTCACTTCCTGTCATGCGCATCTGGGCTCCAGGAGGACAGCAGGGGCGGGACCTGGACAGGCGGGGTTCCGGGGGAGCTTCTCACAGGATTGGCACATGGACTTTCGCTTGACTCTTAAGGGGTCCTGGGACGTCCCTGTCCTGAACTGTCAGCTGGCTCACTCCATGCCTCTCACTCGTGTCAGCACTCCCAACAGGAAGAATTGGGGAGCCCAAGCCTAACAGCCTTCCTGGAGCCCATAAGACCAACACCGAAGGCTCTCTTGGCCTCTCTCTTCTATAGTAAGCGATGCTCTGTCATTTTCCATGGCTTCCCTTAACCCCTGTAGATTCTGGGCTACGTCCCGTCTGCTGACCTGAGGCCAAGGCCTCATGTTGAAGATGTGAACCCTCGAGTCTCCTGGTATGAAGTGCACATACGTCTCATCTCACCATTTCTACCCGAGGATTCCTGGAAATGGCTGCTACAGGTAAGATGAGCTGAGAGGGAGGGATGGGAGACTGTCTTCTGTGGTGTGGAACCCCTCACATCTCACTCAGAAACTTCATTCATATTGACTGCTGACAGGGCCTGGAAATCCTTCCCTTTCTGGTATAAGTCCACCCCTGTCCCCAACCATGCTCATACAATTCCAGAAGAGTAAGTGAAGGGGCTCCTTAGCCTGACAGTTCTCACTGTGGGCTCTCAGTCGACTGCAGGGTCATTGCTCAAAAGTTCTGAGATGGTCATTTTGTACAATTACTGTGATACTAACTTTTCCGTTTTAGTCCCTGGGTGATAATCTCTTAAGGTGATCATTTAAAAGGGCCAGTTCTCATCGACTAGCATTCCCTGGTGGCTCAGACCATAAAGAATCTGCCTGTGGTGCGGGAGACCTGGGTTCAATCCTTGGGTTGGGAAGACCCCTCTGGAGGAGAACACGGCAACCCACTCTGGAAGTCTTGCCTGGAGTTTCCCCTTGGACAGAGGAGCCTGGTGGGCTACAGTGCATGGGGTCGCAGAGAGTCAGACACAACTGAGTGGCTAAGCACACACACAACAAACTTTGTGCTGGTTATTTCATGATCTGGGCCGTACTGCCACATCCAAGCCAAACTTTGGTGCCCCATGGTCCTGGCGCGGGGCCTCGGAGATGCTGCCTCAGATTCCTTCAGTGAAGCAGTGGAGATTCATGATCCCAGGGCAGAGTGGAAGAATCCAGGGCTCAAGTTAAAAGCCTTTTGCAGCTGATCCTGTTGTCTGCTTCCCTTGCAGCCTGCACATCTGTGCCAGTCTCTTAAGTACTCCCCACTGGGCACACATAGGGTCAAGTTCAGTGGAGACTTACTGTCCATCAGGGATTATTTATGTTTTCACTTTTGTTAATAGTTTTCTTTATTCCTTCCATAAGATTTCCGTGGTTACTTCTGGGTACAAAAAGCAGAAGACAGTGTTTCATTGTGGTCTCAGCTACTCTGAATGTGGTACTAAATCTGTAAAGGAGTTACAGAAATTTGACAGTCTTACAATATCTGTTCTTCATGAGTATACATAACATACTATTCTGTTTGAGCCTTCTTTTTCCTAAGACTCTCAGGAAATTCTTCTTGTTGCCTCCATGAAGACTGTATACATTTTTCTAAAGTTTCTTTGTAGGTAATTTTTTTCTATGGTTGCTTCTGTTTATGGTGTATTTTCTGTTGCTTGGTGTAAGTAACTGTTTGTTCTTCCAGACCAACTGGATGATTTTGCTGCCGTGATCTTTTTTTTATTCCAGATTTTTGAAGTCTCTTACATGTTTGAATATTTCCTGTCCTGTTTTCTAAGATTTTTAATTCGAGAATCAAGTTATTACTGTGATCTTTTGCTTTTCATTACTTCTGACTTTTGTTCATTTGGCATTGTTGTATATAACTCTAGTGGTTATATGTACTTCTCTAGATTTTTTTCCTAGTTTTTAAATTCATAGATTTTTAACAACTATTTTTAATTAGAAGATAATTAAATGGTATGTCAGGTTCTCTTGTATGAAGCAGCTATAAGTATACATATATCTCCTCCCTCATGATCCTCCCTCCCACCCCTGACCTCACCCCTCTAGGTTGTCACAGAGCTGACTCCTTGTGTCACCCAGCAACTTTCCCCTCATGCCTGTCGTCCACATGGTAGTGCATATTTGTCCACGCCACTCTCTCAATTCGTCTCACTGTCTGCTTCCCCCGATGTGTCCACATGCCCGTTCTCTACATCTGTGTCTCCATTCTTGCCCTGCAAATAGATTTATAACTACCCTTTTGTGGCCTTTCTTTCTCATTCTCTTATCAGTATATTTTGCAGATAGAAGTTTTTAATATTAACAAGGTTCAGCTTATTATTTTCTTTCATGGACTGTGCTTTTGGTGTTGTGCCTAAAATCTCATTACCAAACTCAAGTTTTGCCCCCGTGTTATCTTCTAGATTTTCTTGCCTATTGCATATGGCATGTAGAATCCTAGTCCCTGACCAGCGATCAAACCTCTTCCCCCAGCAGTGGAAGTGTTGATTCTTAAACACTGGACTGCCAGGGATGTCCCTGCAATTTTTTATAAATAGCGAGTTTTTCATTTAGGTCTGTGATTCCCTTTGAGTTAATTATTTTGAGAGGTTTAGAGTTTGTATTTGGATTCATTTTTCTTAGATATGGATGTCTAGTTATCCCAGGACTGTAAGTTTCAAAGACTGTCCTTTTCCATTGAATTGCCTTTGCGCCTTTGTTAAAGGTTGGTTGAGTGTTTGGGGTGTCTGTTTCTAGATTTTCTGTTCTGTGGCATTGATCTGTCTATTATTCTGTTAATAGCATACAGTCTTGAGTATTGTAGCTTTAAAGTAAGTTTTGAAATCCAGTAATATCAATTCTCTAACTTTGACTTTTAATATTGACTTCAGTGGGTATTATGGATCATTTCATTTTTGACATAAAATTTAAATTGTTGGCTTCTATCTACAAGCTATCTTGCTGGGATTTTAAACAGAATTGCATTAAGTATCTAGGTTAAGTTGGAAATAAGTGACATCTCAACAATATAGCATCTCCCTA
The DNA here is from genome assembly GCF_002263795.3 of Bos taurus. Lineage (NCBI taxonomy): Eukaryota > Metazoa > Chordata > Mammalia > Artiodactyla > Bovidae > Bos > Bos taurus. The sequence goes on from NW_020190185.1 coordinate 6,567, forward strand.
TCTATGAACATGGCGTGTCTATTTATATAGATCTTCTTTAATTTTTTTCAGTGCAGTTTATGAGTTTTACTCATGTAAATCTTATACATATTTTTTTAAAGAATTATTCCTAATATATTTTGATGCTAATGTAAATGGTATTAGGTTTTTAATTGCAAGTTCCATCTCTTTATTGGAAAAGAATTGACTATTATGTATTAACTTTATTAATATGTTAATTCTATAGTAGATTAACTTTATTAATATATTAATTATATAGTAGTTATATATTGATAATATGCTAACCTTATTAACATATACTCCTGGCTTATTAATGCCAGGAGTTTTCTTATTGTTGATGATTATAATTCCATTTTTCCCTTTCAAATATCTGTATCTTTTGCTTCCTTCCCATATCTCATTGCATTGACTAGAACTTTCAGTACAGTGTTGAATAGGCATGGTGAGAAGGGATATCCTCACCTTAGTGTGACAGCATCTGTCTTCTCACTATAAAGTATGATGTTTTACCTGTATTTCTTTTCAGATGTTGTATATGAAGCTGAGGAAATGCCTGTCTGTATCTAGTTTGCTGAGAATTTTTATGATGAATGGGTGTTGGATTTTATCAGATGATTTTTTTCCTTCATCTGTTGATCTCATCTTGTGATTATCTTCCTTAGACTATTGTTATTATGATTTATGATTACTGATTTTCAAATGTTGCACATCTGAAATGCATCCTACTTAGATATAGTACGTAATTCCTGCTATGGATTGTTAGGTTTCTTTTCTTATATTTTGTTGGGAATTTGGCTTCTATGTTTATGAGAGATATTTGTGTTCAATTTTTTTCTCTTAATTTCTTCATCTGATTTTGATATTCGAGTGTAATACTCACCTCACAGAAAAGGAATTAGGAGGTGTTCCTTTTGCTTCTATGTTCTGGGAGAAATTGTAGAGAATTGTCATTTCTTCCTTAAATTTTTGTTAGAATTCATCAGTGGAAACATCTGGATCTGTTACTGTCTTTATTGGAAGCTTATGAGTTATAGATTAAATTTCTTTAATAGATACAGACCTATGCCTAGTATCTATTTTTCTTTGTGAAAGTGGTGCTAAGTTGTACCTTCAAGCAGTTTCTCAATGGAACCGTTCCTTTTTGTAGGCACAGAGTTGTTTATAATATTCACTCATTATCCTTTTAATGTCCATGGAATCAGTAGTAATGGCCCCTCCTTCATTTCTACTATTAGTAATTTAATTTGTGTTTTCTCTCTTTGTTCTTGTTTAGCCTGGGGAGAATTTTATCTTCTTTTTATTTTGGATCTTTAAAGAAACTTCTTTGGGTTTTGTTTTTTTCTGCATTACCTTCCTTTTTTCAGTGTCATTGGTTTCCACTTTGATTTATTCTTCCTCTGCTTTTTCTTTTCTTTCACAAGTTTACTAGTATAGAAGCTTAAGTTATTAATTGTAGGGTTTTTTTTTTGTTATAGGCACTCAATGCTGTGTATACCTCTACTGATTTTGCTGTATCACACACCTTCTGATAAGCTGTAATTTTGTTTTCATTTTTTAAAAATATTTTAAAATTGCTCATTAGATTTTCTCTTTGGGTCATGTGTTATTTAGATGTTTATTGTTTAGTCTGAAAATCATCTTTAATTTTCCTGCTGTCTTTTTGATATCAATTTCTAGTTTATTTCCATCACACTTTTCTTGTAATCGTGAGGGGTTTTTGTTTTGTTTTGTTTTTGATCTTTGTTTTAAATAGACACTCTCAGTAAAGGAAGATGAGGGGCTTATGTCAGATGTTGGCTGGAACAGATTCCTTTGGTAGCCTTGAACTTTTCTAAACAGGAACTCAGGGGTAGCCGAGTTGTCGTAGTACGTGGCCTTAGGTTGCTGCTAGAAGCCATGCTAGAGGTCAGTCAAGGTTCTTAATGTAGAGGTTTGGACAGAGTTGTTCATGCCAATAGTTTTTGCAGTTCTCTGTTCCTAACCTCAGCTTGCAGTTCCAGGACACATTGCCCTTTTTATAGGTAAAGTCTGCTTGAGATCCCCAGAAGGGAGGGGATTGCCCACAGTGTAAGGTCAGGGTGTGGTGAGTTATGCCAAAAATCTAGAGAAGGATGCAGAGTCCCCCAGTTTTGGCCCCTGATGCAGTTCTGGTTCCGGGACCACACTGGGATTAAGCTCGAGGACTTACAGAGAAGAAACTCACCCAGTCAAGTCCCTGATTATTTGTTTGGTCTTAATTTGAACATCATGCAGTCTTCTCGGTTAAACTTCTCACCTCAAAATGGGTAGAGCCATAGAGGAAATGACAAAGACTGAGAGGAGAAAAGTCTTGGCCTCAGCAGGTGCCTTCACCATTGGAAATTCTGTGTCTACCAGGCCTAAGACAGTATCAACTGCCACTCAAGTGTTCTTTGGGTATGCACAGCCTGGGCGTACTCCTCACAGCTCTTAATTGAGAGGAGCCATGACACAGTGAGCTGACCCAGATCTTGCCCTGTGGGTCATGGAAAGAGAACAAAGCAGAGAGTGACAGCAAGCAAATTTTCATGGGAGAGATAGAGCAAAAGTCAGGGGTCTCCAGCCAGCAGTTTGGGCAAGACCACTGGAGTTCACCGTGGCAGCAGTCCTAGTCACGGTACCAAATATGTCACTGGTGAAAAGAGATTTCCTCAGTGCTTGCTCTTGCAAAGAAAGGGAAGGACTCTGGACTAGTGCACATCAGGGGACTTGTCTGATGAAGGTCACTTTATCAGTCTTGTGAACTTGAGACAATTGCAAGTTATCCATCTATAAATGGAGTCTGCTAAATCCTATCCTGCATGAATGCTGGAATGCATGTACTACATATAAAGCAGAGTCATACTGAATAAGAAACACGGGTCTTTAACTTAATGGAAGTTATGATTATTATGAACATCCAAAATACCACCTTCCTATCTGAGGTTATTTTTATCCAGTAGATAGCAGAGACTATGCAGTGCACTGGGACAAAAGAAATAAATACTCTTAAATGAGCCAAATTAAGGCAAAGTACATTTTATTTTTAACAAAAAAATGGTTAGAGGAAATAAGGCAAACTACAAATTAACAGCTTTTTCCTTTATATTTGCTTAATTGCTTTTTGGTTTCTCAATATTTTCTGTGGTCGTGTTTCACATTACCATGAAAATCTCTCTTTCAGGGACATATTACCTACTTCCAGATCATAAAGACAATACAGATGGTTCATGAATTTCTTTTCAGTTCAGTTGAGTTCAGTCATTCAGTCGTGTCCAACTCTTTGCGACCCCATGAATCACAGCACACCAGGCCTCCCTGTCCATCACCAACTCCCAGAGTTCACTCAGACTCACATCCATTGAGTCAGTGATGCCATCCAGCCATCTCATCCTCTGTCGTCCCTTTCTCCTCCTGCCCCCAATCCCTCCCAGCATCAGAGTCTTTTCCAGTGAGTCAACTCTTCCCATCAGGTGGCCAAATTACTGGAGTTTCAGCTTTTGCATCATTCCTTCCAAAGAAATCCCAGGGCTGATCTCCTTTAGAATGGACTGGTTGGATCTCCATGCAGTCCAAGGGACTCTCAAGAGTCTTCTCCAGCACCACAGTTCAAAAGCATCACTTCTTCAGTGCTCTGCTTTCCTCACAGTCCAACTCTCACATCCATACATGACCACAGGAAAAACCATAGCCTTGACTAGATGGACCTTTTTTGGCATAGTAATGTCTCTGCTTTTCAATATGCTATCTAGGTTGGTCATAACTTTTCTTCTGAGGAGTAAGCGTCTTTTAATTCATGGCTGCAGTCACCATCTGCAGTGATTTTGGAGCCCAGAAAAATAAAGTCTGACTCTGTTTCCACTGTTTCCCCATCTATTTCCCAGGAAGTGATGGGACCAGATGCCATGATCTTCGTTTTCTGAGTGTTGAGTTTTAAGCCAACTTTTTCACTCTCCTCTTTTACCTTCAGCAAGAGGCTTTTCAGTTCCTCTTCACTTTCTGCCATCAGGGTGGTGTCATCTGCATATCTGAGGTTATTGATATTTCTCCCGGCAATCTTGATTCCAGCTTGTGTTTCTTCCAGCCCAGCGTTTCTCATGACGTACTCTGCATATAAGGTAATAAGTAAATAAGCAGGTTGACAATATACAGCCTTGACGTACTCCTTTTCCTATTTGGAACCAGTCTGTTGTTCCATGTCCATTCTAACTGTTGCTTCATGACCTGCATACAAATTTCTCAAGAGGCATGTCAGGTTTCTTTTACATCTACCAAAACCGTAACTTTAAAATCCTAAAACAGCAATAAATAAAACTGGAATATCATTACCAAATCAGTATTCTGAAGAAAAGGAATCTGGTTGAAGTAAAAATATTTGATAAAAATGAAACAAATAATTTGCAGAAGTTACCAGTTTAAATCAGGAAGAAAATAGAGATCTAAACTTGGTTTGCTTGACCCCTACTAACCTGCACTATCTAGGAGCTTGACTACTCTTTGAGAAAACTTTGTTCCAGTGTCATCTTACCTTGTTTAGATGGTGAACAACATATTCAATATGTTCATTGTGTTTTACATATACCCAACCTGTGGCTTTCAAAACTTTAAAACAGCAAACAATGTGATTTATATGATTAATACATTTGTATTCTGAAGCACAGTAAAACTTATGAAAAGTAATTAACATTTGAAAATACTGAACTCCTCCCTCATCTCCTTAATCTAATCAACTTTCACTAGATATTTCTCCTATGGATAAAGGAAAAATGATATATATTTTTAAAAAATGAGTTGTACTTAAACTCCCTTACTACATAAAACAGTAAAGAACATACAAGTTTTGTTCCCTCCACCCTACTACTCTCTACTGTTTAGGATCTTGACAGCTGTGTTCCAACACAAAAGGGAAGAAAGTGTCTGGGCCTCCCTCCCTAGATGTGGGAGGAGCTGTAGGACTTGGCCCTGGAAGGGGCACTGGCTTCAGCCATTGTTGGAGCCCTGGCCGCGCCTCTCAGCCCTGCTCTCTCCGCCTGATCTCTCAGAGCCTCGTCATAGAGGTCTGGGAAGGAAGTCTGGACGGTATCGTGGATCTTGGCCAGCACCTCCAACACCTTCATCTTATTGGTTTCAAACAAGCTCTCGGGCCCCACAGGAACTCCTAGTGTGGAGGATCGCCATTGGGCACCTGTCGGTACTTCAGGTACTTCTGCACCAGATCTTTGGTGATGAGCCTTCTGGGCTCCCCAGAGATCCAGTGCCTCCTCCCAGTATAGACCCCCAACACACTGAGGAATTCCCTGACCTCCTCCCTGGTGGCGAGGTTACCCTTCATGAAGATAATGCCCAAGAGCACCATGAGGAAACCAGACTTGGGAAGACCCCCCCTCATCACTCAGACCTTCATCGCCCCCGAGGTTGAGCTTGTTGATGAGGGCATAGATGTTCCTGCTACGGTCGACTTCCGTCAGCTCAAGGCCAAATACCAGCTCCATGTGCTTAGAGGCTCTCCTGAGGATCTCAGGGATGTGCTGCCTATACATGCTGCCAATGACCTTCAGCAGGGCGTGCTGCAAGATGGGCTCCTTCTTGGTGTACTTCTCCAGCAGGAACTCCAGCAGCATGCTGGCCTTCCTGGTCAGAGGATCTATGCAAGGGCTCTGAGTGGCAGGGGCTGCCTGGGAGGCACCTGCACTTTCCTCTTCTGGGCCCTGGGCACCTTCATCAGATCCTGCACAGGAAGGCCCTGCATCAGGAGAGCTAAGGGCCATGGCTCCCTGAAGCTCCTGGTGATCTCCAGTAGCAGGGGAGCTCGGGGGAGAACCCTGAGGGACAGACGAGGGGGAGGAGGGGCACTCCTCTTTGGGGGCTACAGCAGCACTGAACTGGGCCTCCTGGGGACAATGAGTGTCCCCCTGGAACTGGTGGCATTTCACATGGGCATGGTACTTGTTCCTATGCCTCTGAGGCATGGTGACACAGGTTATGGATCACAGACGCATACGGGCAGGGTGGCAGGCAGGAAGGGCACCTAGAGGAAGGACAAGCAGATGTTGTGAGCAACTGCAGTGAGGAGATTCCTCCCTGGTTTGAACCAAAGCCGCCTCTGAGGGGTCCTTGAGGCCAGTGCTCTAGGACCCACAAGTCTTGTGTTCTCCTGGTGAGCTCCTCCCTTGAGACGACTGAGTAGGAAGTGAGAGTGATCGCTGGGGCACAGTCAGACAGACCTGCCTGGGCTTTAGAGGGAGGCCTGTGGGGGCTGGCAGGGGAGGCAGGTCCTTTCAGTTCACATTTCAGAGTCATGATGCAAATTGGGGAAAGACTCCCTCATATCCCCCTGCCCCAAAACCCACCCAACCTGTTCCCTCTCTTGCTTTGAAGTTGACGCTGCCACCTTCCCTGTCAACCCAGACGATGAGAGGAGGGAATGTTCAGGACTCCAATGAAGGGAGCCGGGACCCACCTTCTGCTGTCTCGAGGCTGCCCCTTCACAACCAAGCTGCAACCTCCCCTGACAGACCACCGCCCCCATCCCCGTGTTTGGCTGGGAGGAAGTGCTGGCCACAGGGGAGGGTCCTGAGTCGGCCATGTGATGGGAAGGATGGTCATTACCCTGACTCCTCCCTCTGCTGACCTGCTGCCAGCCCTTTGGAACGAGGTCCCCTCTTCCCCAAGTGTCCCTTGTCAGTGATGGCAGTCAGGGAGCCCCTCAGCCTTTAGAACTGCCCAGATGCTGACCGGTTGCTTTCTGGCCAAGTCACGCTGGGTAAGGGGTTAGGCGTGGCCACCAATCTGGGGTGTGGAGACAGTCCCACCCGCGGGTCCCTCCTTCACTCCACAGAATCCTGGACTTCCCTCTACTGAACAGAGCCAGGGTCCAGCAACACCACACCCAGATCCACCACCCCTGGACCCAGGTTATGTCCCGAGAACCCACGTGTATAGCCGATGGACATTGGACCTAAGAATCAGGTCTGAGCCTCTGGGCGTAGAGCAGGTGCGGGGTTGCCGGGGGGCTGTGAACGTCCCTCTTTTTGGATGGAAACGGGTTTGGGAGTGCCAGGGGCATATCTTTGTACCTTATCCAGTCCACTTGTAACTCATGTCACCGGCCGACTTGGACCCCCTGAATGCAGACCTTCGGACTCCTCCCTCTGGTCACAGGCTACAGCAGCTCTCAAAGACAGCAGCCCTCTCAAGATGGTCAATGGCACCCCAGCCATGGTGTAGGGGGCTGTCACTTCCTATCATGCGCATCTGGGCTCCAGGAAGACAGCAGGGGCGGGGCCGTGGGATGGGGCAAGGATTCTGGGGGAGGTTTCCTGGCCAAGAGGGGGGATGTGCGTCCCCTTCTTCGACTCATCAGTGGCGTCCTGGGATGTCCCTGCTGATTCCAGTCAACTGGGCCTCACTCCTTGCCTCTCACTTCTCTCAGCTAAACCAAGCAAGGAAGAATTTGGAGCCCGAGCCTGACAGCCCTTCCTGGAGCTGCTGAGGCAGGACAGTGAGGGCACTCTGGGGCTCCTTGTGTGCTGAGTGATTCTCTGGTTCTCTGTCCCTGTCTTCCTCTGACCTTAATGGTGCATTATGTCCCATCTGCTGTCCTAAGGGCAAGACCTCACCTGGAAGATGTCACATAAAAGAGAGAGAGATGCCGGGCACTTCTCAATGCGTCTGTGGATT
>NW_020190186.1:0-27171 GCF_002263795.3 Bos taurus
TGTTACCATGCATGATCAATCACGTGACCATACATGTTAGCTACGTGATCATTGCAGGATCAGCCACGTGAGCACTGCACGACTAGACACGTGATCAGTGCATGATCAGCTACATGAGCAGTGTATGATCAGCCACGTGATCAGTGCATGATGTCATTGCATGATAGCCACGTGATCAGTGCATACAGTCACGTTATCAGTGCTGATCAGTCACGTGATCAGTGCAGTGATCAATTATGTTACCATTGCATGATCAATCACGTGACCAATACATGTTAGCTACGGATCATTGCAGGATCAGCCACGTGACACTGCAACGATAGACGTGATCAGTGCATGATCAGCTACATGAGCAGTGTATGATCAGCCACGTGATCAGTGCATGATCAGACAACTGAACAGTGTATGATCAGCCACGTGATCAGTGCATGATCCTACATGATAAGTTCATGATTAGTCACCTGATCTGTGCATGAGAGGCACGTAATCAGTGCATGATATCCAAGTGATCAGTGAATTATAGCCACGTGATCAGTTCATGATTAGTCACGTGATCTGTGCAAGACCAAAGCACGTGAACAGTTTATGATCAGCCACGTAACAGTGCATTATCAAGTCACGTGACCAGTACATGGTTGCTACGTGATCATTGCATGATCAGCCACGTGAGCAGAGCATGATAGCCATGTGATCAGTGCATGATCAGCTACGTGAGCAGTGCATGAACTACGTGATCACTTCATGATTAGTCACGTGATCTGTGCATGACAGGCACGTAATCAGTGCACGATATCCACGTGATCAGTGAATTATAGCCACGTGATCAGTTCATGATTAGTCACGTGATCTGTGCATGACCAGGCACGGTGAAGAGTGTATGATCCGCCAGGTGATCAGTGCATTATAGCCACGTGATCAGTGCATGATCAGTGAAGTGATCGGTGCGTGAACAGTCACGTGATCAGTGCATGATCAGCCACATTAGCAGTGCATGATAGCCACGTGATCAGTGCATGATCAGTCACGTGATCAGTACATGATCAGTCACGTGAACAGTGCATGATCATTTACGTGATCTGTGCATGATGAGTCACGTGACCAGTTTATTGTAGCCACGTGATCATTGCATGACCAGCCACGTGAGCAGTGCATGATAGCCACGTGATGTGTGCATGATCAGTTACGTGAGCAGAGTAATGATTCAGCCACGTGATCAGTGCATGATAACCACCTGATCAGTGCATGATCAATTACATAATAAGTGCATGATCACTCACGTGACCAGTACATGGTAGCTACGTAATCATTGCATGATCAGGCCACTTGAGCCATGCATGATAGCCACGAGATCACTGCATGATCAGTCACGTGGACAGTGCATGATCAGTCACGTGAACATTGCATGATAAGTCACCTGATCAGTTCATGATCAATTACGTGATCAGTGTTGATCACTCACGTGACCAGTACATGGTAGCTACGTGATCATTGCATGATGAGCCACGTGAGCAGTTGCATGATTGCCACGTGATCAGTGCATGATCAGTTCAGGGAGCAGAGAATAAGCATCCGCTTGATCAGTGCATGATAGCCACGTGATCACTGCATGATCTGTCACATGATCAGTGTATGATCATCCACGTGATCAGTGCACGGGCAGTCATGTGATCAGTGCATGATATAGACGTGATCAGTGCATGATCAGTCTCGTTATCAGTGTATTGTCAACCACGTGATCAGTGCACGATATCCAGGTAATGAGTGCATGATAGCCAGATGATCAGTGCATTATCAGTCACGTGATCAGTGTATGATCAGCCAAGTAATCAGTGCATGATAGCCAACTGATCAGTGCATTGTCAGTCACGTGATCAGTGCATGGTCAGTCACGTGTTCATTGCATGATCAGTCACATGATCACTGGATGATCAATTACTTGATCAGTGCATGATCAGTCATGTGACCAGTACATGGTAGCTGCGTGATCACTGCCTGATCAGCCACGTGAGCAGTGCATGATAGCCACGTGATCAGTGCATGATCAGCCACGTGATCAGTGCATGATCAGTCACGTGATCATTGCATGATCAGTCATGTGACCAGTACATGGTAGATGCGTGATCATTGCATGCTCAGCCACGTGAGCAGTGCATGATAGCCACGTGATCAGTGCATGATCAGCCACGTGATCAGTGCATGATCAGTCACGTGATCAGTGCATGATCAGACACGTGATCAGTGCATGATCAATTAAGTGATCAGTGCATGATCAGCCACATGATCTGTGCATGATCAGTCTCGTGATCAGTGCATGATCAGCCAAGTGATCAGTGCATGATCAATTAAGCGATCAGTGCATGATCAGCCACGTGATCAGTGCATGATCAGGCACGTGATCAGTGCATGATCAGTCACGTGTATCAGTGCATTATCAGTCACGTGAACAGTGCATGATAAGTCACCTGATCAGTGCATGATCAATTACGTGATCAGTGCATGATCACTCACGTGACCAGCGCATGGGAGCTACGTGATCATTGCATGATCAGCCACGTGAGCAGTGCATGATAGCCACGTGAGCAGTGCATGATCAGTTTCTGGAACAGAGTATGATCAGCCACTTGATCAGTGCATGATAGCAACGTGATCACTGTATGATCTGTCACATGATCAGTGTATGATCATCCACGTGATCAGGGCACGGGCATTCATGTGATCAGTGCATGATATAGACGTGATCAGTGCATGATCAGTCTCGTGATCAGTGTATGATCAACCAGGTGATCAGTGCACGATAGCCAGGTAATGAGTGCATGATAGCCAGATGATCAGTGCATTATCAGTCACGTGATCAGTGTATGATCAGCCAAGTAATCAGTGCATGATAGCAAACTGTTCAGTGGATGATCAGTCTTGTGATCAGTGCATGGTCAGTCACGTGATCATTGCATGATCAGTCACGTGATCAGTGCATGATCAATTACGTAATCAGTGCATGATCAGTCATGTGACCAGTGCATGATAGCCACCTGATCAGTGCATGATCAGCCAGGTGATCAGTGCATGATCAGTCACGTGATCAGTGCATGATCAGCCACGTGATCAGTGCATGATCAATTACGTGATCAGTGCATGATCAGTCACGTGACCAGTACATGGTAGCTACGTGACCATTGCATGATCAGCCACGTGATCAGTGCATGATAGCTACGTGATCAGTGCATGATGAGTCACGTGATACGTGTGTGATCAGCCACGTGATCAGTGCATGATATCCACGTGAATAGTGCATGATCGCCACGTGATCACTTCATGAGTAGTCACGTGATCTGTGCATGACCAGGCACTTGATCAGTGTATGATCAGCCACGTGATCAGTGCATGATCAGTCTCGTTATCAGTGTATTGTCAACCACGTGATCAGTGCACGATATCCAGGTAATGAGTGCATGATAGCCAGATGATCAGTGCATTATCAGTCACGTGATCAGTGTATGATCAGCCAAGTAATCAGTGCATGATAGCCAACTGATCAGTGCATTGTCAGTCACGTGATCAGTGCATGGTCAGTCACGTGTTCATTGCATGATCAGTCACATGATCACTGGATGATCAATTACTTGATCAGTGCATGATCAGTCATGTGACCAGTACATGGTAGCTGCGTGATCACTGCATGATCAGCCACGTGAGCAGTGCATGATAGCCACGTGATCAGTGCATGATCAGCCACGTGATCAGTGCATGATCAGTCACGTGATCATTGCATGATCAGTCATGTGACCAGTACATGGTAGATGCGTGATCATTGCATGCTCAGCCACGTGAGCAGTGCATGATAGCCACGTGATCAGTGCATCATCAGCCACGTGATCAGTGCATGATCAGTCACGTGATCAGTGCATGATCAGACACGTGATCAGTGCATGATCAATTAAGTGATCAGTGCATGATCAGCCACATGATCTGTGCATGATCAGTCTCGTGATCAGTGCATGATCAGCCACGTGATCAGTGCATGATCAATTAAGCGATCAGTGCATGATCAGCCACGTGATCAGTGCATGATCAGGCACGTGATCAGTGCATGATCAGTCACGTGATCAGTGCATGATCAGCCACGTGATCAGTGCATGATCAATTAAGCGATCAGTGCATGATCAGCCACGTGATCAGTGCATGATCAGTCTCGTGATCAGTGCATGATAGCCACGTGATCAGTGCATGATCAGTCACTTGAGGGGTGTATTATCAGTCACGTGACCGGTACATGGTAGCTACATGATGATTGCATGATCAGCCACGTGAGTAGTGCATGATAGCCAAGTGATCAGTGCATGATCAGTCACGTGATCAGTGCATGATCAGTCACGTGTATCAGTGCATTATCAGTCACGTGAACAGTGCATGATAAGTCACCTGATCAGTGCATGATCAATTACGTGATCAGTGCATGATCACTCATGTGACCAGCGCATGGGAGCTACGTGATCATTGCCTGATCAGCCACGTGAGCAGTGCATGATAGCCACGTGAGCAGTGCATGATCAGTTTCTGGAACAGAGTATGATCAGCCACTTGATCAGTGCATGATAGCAACGTGATCACTGTATGATCTGTCACATGATCAGTGTATGATCATCCACGTGATCAGGGCATGGGCATTCATGTGATCAGTGCATGATATAGACGTGATCAGTGCATGATCAGTCTCGTGATCAGTGTATGATCAACCAGGTGATCAGTGCACGATAGCCAGGTAATGAGTGCATGATAGCCAGATGATCAGTGCATTATCAGTCACGTGATCAGTGTATGATCAGCCAAGTAATCAGTGCATGATAGCAAACTGTTCAGTGGATGATCAGTCTTGTGATCAGTGCATGGTCAGTCACGTGATCATTGCATGATCAGTCACGTGATCAGTGCATGATCAATTACGTAATCAGTGCATGATCAGTCATGTGACCAGTGCATGATAGCCACCTGATCAGTGCATGATCAGCCAGGTGATCAGTGCATGATCAGTCACGTGATCAGTGCATGATCAGCCACGTGATCAGTGCATGATCAATTACGTGATCAGTGCATGATCAGTCACGTGACCAGTACATGGTAGCTACGTGACCATTGCATGATCAGCACGTGATCAGTGCATGATAGCTACGTGATCAGTGCATGATGAGTCACGTGATACGTGTGTGATCAGCCACGTGATCAGTGCATGATATCCACGTGAATAGTGCATGATCGCCACGTGATCACTTCATGAGTAGTCACGTGATCTGTGCATGACCAGGCACTTGATCAGTGTATGATCAGCCACGTGATCAGTGCATGATCAATTACGTGATCAGTGCATGATCAGTCACGTGACCAGTACATGGTAGCTATGTGATCATTGTATTATCAGCCACGTTAGCAGTGCATGATAGCCACGTGATCAGTGCATGATCAGTCACGTGATAAGGGCATGATCATTCACGTGATCAGTGCATGATCAATTACGTTACCATTGCATGATCAGTCACGTGACCAGTACATGTTAGCTACATGATCATTGCATGATCAGCCACGTGAGCAGTGCATGATAGCCATGTGATCAGTGCATTATCAGTTTTGGGAGCAGAGTATGATCTGCCACTTGATCAGTGCATGAGAGCCATGTGATCACTGCATGATCTGTCACATGATCAGTGTATGATTATCCACGTGATCAGTGCATGGGCAGTCATGTGATCAGTGAATGATATAGACGTGATCAGTGCATGATCAGTCTCGTGATCAGTGCATGATAGCCACGTGATCAGTGCATGATCAGTCACCTAATGGGTGTATGGTCAGCCTCGTGACCGGTACATGGTAGCTACATGATCATTGCATGATCAAGCCACGTGAGTAGTGCATGATAGCCAAATGATCAGTGCATGATCAGTCACGTGATCAGTGCGTGATCAGTCATGTGACCAGTACATGGTAGCTGCGTGATCATTGCATGATCAGCCACGTTAGCAGTGCATGATCGCCACGGGATCAGTGCATGATCAGCGACGTGATCAGTGCATGACCAGGCACGTGATCAGTGAATGACCAGCCAAGTGATCAGTGCATGATCAGTCATGTGATCAGTTTATGATCAGCCACGTGATCAGTGCATGATCAGCCACATGACCAGTGCATGATCAGTCATGTGATACATGTGTGATCAGCCACGTGAACAGTGCATGTTCAGCCAGGTGATCAGTGCATGATAGCCACGTGATCAGTGCATGATCAGTCACGTGATCAGTGCATGATCAGTCATGTGATCAGTTTATGATCAGCCACGTGATCAGTGCATGATCAGCCACATGACCAGTGCATGATCAATTACGTGATCAGTGCATGATCAGTCACGTGACCAGCACATGGGAGCTACGTGATCATTGCATGATCAGCCACGTGAGCCGTGCATGATAGCCACGAGATCAGTGCATGGTCAGTCACGTGGTCAGTGCATGATCAGTCACGTGAACAGTGCATGATAAGTCACCTGATCAGTGCATGATCAATTACGTGATCAGTGCATGATCACTCACGTGACCAGTACATGGTAGCTACATGATCATTGCATGATCAGCCACGTGAGCACTGCATGGTAGCCACGTGATCAGTGCATGATCAGTTTCCAGAGCAGAGAATAATCCTCCGCTTGATCAGTGCATGATAGCCACGTGATCACTGCATGATCTGTCACATGATCAGTGTATGATCATCCACGTGATCAGTGCATGGGCAGTCATGTGATCAGTGCATGATATAGATGTGATCAGTGCATGATCAGTCTCGTGATCAGTGTATGATCAACCATGTGATCAGTGCACGATAGCCAGGTAATGAGTGCATGATAGCCAGATGATCAGTGCATTATCAGTCACGTGATCAGTGCATGGTCAGTCACGTGATCATTGCATGATCAGTCACGTGATCACTGCATGATCAATTACGTGATCAGTGCATGATCAGTCATGTGACCAGTAGATGGTAGCTGCATGATCATTGCATGATCAGCCACTTGAGCAGTGCATGATAGCCACGTGATCACTTCATGAGTAGTCACGTGATCTGTGCATGACCAGGCACGTGATCAGTGCCTGATGTCATTGCATGATAGCCACGTGATCAGTGCATGATATCCACGTGATCAGTGCATGATAACCACGAGATCAGTGCTTGAGAGCCATCTGATCAGTGCATGATCAGTCACGTGATCAATGCATGATCAATTACGTGATCAGTGCATGATCAGTCATGTGACCAGTAGATGGTAGCTGCATGATAATTGCATTATCAGCCACGTGAGCAGTGCATGATAGCCACGTGATCAGTGCATGATATCCACGTGATCAGTGCATGATAGCCACGTGATCACTTCATGAGTAGTCACGTGATCTGTGCATGACCAGGCACGTGATCAGTGCATGATGTCATTGCATGATAGCCACGTGATCAGTGCATGATATCCACGTGATCAGTGCATGATAACCACGAGATCAGTGCTTGAGAGCCATCTGATCAGTGCATGATCAGTCACGTGATACATGTGTGATCAGCCACGTGATCAGTGCATGATGAGCCACGTGATCAGTGCAGGATCAATTACGTGATCAGTGCTTGATCAGTCACCTGACCAGTACATGGTTGCTACGTGATCATTGCATGATCAGCCACGTGAGCAGAGCATGATAGCCACGTGACCAGTGCATGATCAGTCACGTGATACATGTGTGATCAGCCACGTGAACAGTGCATGTTCAGCCAGGTGATCAGTGCATGATAGCCACGTGACCAGTGCATGATCAGTCACGTGATACATGTGTGATCAGCCACGTGAACAGTGCATGTTCAGCCAGGTGATCAGTGCATGATAGCCACGTGATCAGTGCATGGTCAGTCACGTGATCAGTGCATGATCAGTCACGTGATCAGTGTATGATCAGCCACGTGATCAGTGCATGATCAGCCACATGACCAGTGCATGATCAATTACGTGATCAGTGCATGATCAGTCACGTGACCAGCATATGGGAGCTACGTGATCATTGCATGATCAGCCACGTGAGCCGTGCATGATAGCCACGAGATCAGTGCATGGTCAGTCACGTGGTCAGTGCATGATCAGTCACGTGAACAGTGCATGATAAGTCACCTGATCAGTGCATGATCAATTACGTGATCAGTGCATGATCACTCACGTGACCAGTACATGGTAGCTACATGATCATTGCATGATCAGCCACGTGAGCACTGCATGGTAGCCACGTGATCAGTGCATGATCAGTTTCGGGAGCAGAGAATAATCCTCCGCTTGATCAGTGCATGATAGCCACGTGATCACTGCATGATCTGTCACAGGATCAGTGTATGATCCTCCACTCGATCAGTGCATGGGCAGTCATGTGATCAGTGAATGATATAGATGTGATCAGTGCATGATCAGTCTCGTGATCAGTGTATTGTCAACCACGTGATCAGTGCACGATAGCCAGGTAATGAGTGCATGATAGCCAGATGATCAGTGCATTATCAGTCACGTGATCAGTGCATGGTCAGTCACGTGATCATTGCATGATCAGTCACGTGATCACTGCATGATCAGTTACGTGATCAGTGCATGATCAGTCATGTGACCAGTACATGGTAGCTGCATGATCATTGCATGATCAGCCACGTGAGCAGTGCATGATAGCCACGTGATCAGTGCATGATCAGCCACGTGATCAGTGCATGATCAGTCACGTGATCATTGCATGATCAGTCATGTGAGCAGTACATGGCAGATGCGTGATGATTGCATGATCAGCCATGTGAGCAGTGCATGATAGCCACGTGATCAGTGCATGATCAGTCACGTGATCAGTGCATGATCAGCCACGTGATCAGTGCATGATCAATTAAGTGATCACTGCATGATCAGTCACGTGACCAGTACATGGCAGCTATGTGAACATTGTATGATCAGGCACGTAATCAGTGCATGATATCCACGTGATCAGTGCATGATAGCCACGTGATCTGTGCATGACCAGGCACGTGATCAGTGCATGATGTCATTGCATGATAGCCACGTGATCAGTGCATGATATCCACGTGATCAGTGCATGATAACCACGAGATCAGTGCTTGAGAGCCATCTGATCAGTGCATGATCAGTCACGTGATACATGTGTGATCAGCCACGTGATCAGTGCATGATGAGCCACGTGATCAGTGCAGGATCAATTACGTGATCAGTGCTTGATCAGTCACCTGACCAATACATGGTTGCTACGTGATCATTGCATGATCAGCCACGTGAGCAGAGCATGATAGCCACGTGATCAGTGCATGATCAGTCACGTGATACATGTGTGATCAGCCACGTGAACAGTGCATGTTCAGCCAGGTGATCAGTGCATGATAGCCACGTGATCAGTGCATGATCAGTTACGTGAGCAGTGTATGATCAGCCACGTGATCAGTGCATGGTCAGACACGAGAACAGTGTATGATCAGCCACGTGAACAGTGCATGCTCAGTCACGTGATCAGGGCCTGCTGAGCTGCGTGATTACTGTCTGCTCATCTGCTTGACAATTGCCAGCTGAGCTGCACGAATCCTGCCTGTCATCTGCTTGACAATTGCCAGCTGTGCTGCGTAATTCCTGCCTGCTCAGCTGCTTGATTATTGCCAGCTGAGCAGCATGATTCCTCACAGCTGAGTTCCATGATTATTGCCTGCTGACTGTTTGATTCGTGTCTACTCAGCTCTTTGTTTATTGCCTCCAGAGGCACATGATCAGTGTATGATAGCAAACATGATCAGCGCATGATCAGCACCATTAAGTCACGTGATCACTACATGATAGTCATGTGATCAGTCCATGCTCAGTCACGGTATCAGTGCATGATCAGCCAAGTGATGAGTGCATGATAGCCACGTGATCAGTGCATGATCAGCCAGGTTATCAGTGCATGATAGCTACGTGATCAGTTCATGATTAGCCACGTGGTCTGTGCATGACCAGGCAGGTGATCAGTGTATGATCAGCCACGTGAACAGTGCATGATAGCCACGTGATCAGTGCATGATCAGTCACCTGAAGGGTGTATGATCAGTCATGTGACCGGTACATGGTAGCTACATGATCATTGCATGATCAGCCACGTGAGCAGTGCATGATAGCCACGTGATCAGTGCATGATAGCCACGTGATCGGTGCATGATCATTCACGTGATACGTGTGTGATCAGCCACGTGATCAGTGCATGATATCCACGTGATCAGTCAGGATAGCCACATGATCTCTTCATGATTAGTCACGTGATCTGTGCATGACCAGGCACGTGATCAGTGTATGATCAGTCACGTGATCAGTGTATGATCAGCCACGTGATCAATGCATGATCAATTAGGTGATCAGTGCATGACCAGTCAAGTGACCAGTACATGGTAGCTATGTGATCATTGTATGATCAGCCATGTAAGCAGTGCATGATAGCCACGTGATCAGTACATGATCAGTCACGTTATCAGTGCATGATCAGTCACGTGATCAGTGCATGATCAATTATGTTACCATTGCATGATCAATCACGTGACCAATACATGTTAGCGACGTGATCATTGCAGGATCAGCCACGTGAGCACTGCACGATAGACACGTGATCAGTGCATGATCAGCTACATGAGCAGTGTATGATCAGCCACGTGATCAGTGCATGATGTCATTGCATGATAGCCACGTGATCAGTGCATGATATCCACGTGATCAGTGCATGATAACCACGAGATCAGTGCTTGAGAGCCATCTGATCAGTGCATGATCAGTCACGTGATACATGTGTGATCAGCCACGTGATCAGTGCATGATGAGCCACGTGATCAGTGCAGGATCAATTACGTGATCAGTGCTTGATCAGTCACCTGACCAGTACATGGTTGCTACGTGATCATTGCATGATCAGCCACGTGAGCAGAGCATGATAGCCAAGTGATCAGTGCATGATCAGTCACGTGATACATGTGTGATCAGCCACGTGATCAGTGCATGATGAGCCACGTGATCAGTGCAGGATCAATTACGTGATCAGTGCTTGATCAGTCACCTGACCAGTACATGGTAGCTATGTGATCATTGTATGATCAGCCATGTAAGCAGTGCATGATAGCCACGTGATCAGTACATGATCAGTCACGTTATCAGTGCATGATCAGTCACGTGATCAGTGCATGATCAATTATGTTACCATTGCATGATCAATCACGTGACCAATACATGTTAGCTACGTGATCATTGCAGGATCAGCCACGTGAGCACTGCACGATAGACACGTGATCAGTGCATGATCAGCTACATGAGCAGTGTATGATCAGCCACGTGATCAGTGCATGATGTCATTGCATGATAGCCACGTGATCAGTGCATATTCAGTCACGTTATCAGTGCATGATCAGTCACGTGATCAGTGCATGATCAATTATGTTACCATTGCATGATCAATCACGTGACCAATACATGTTAGCTACGTGATCATTGCAGGATCAGCCACGTGAGCACTGCACGATAGACACGTGATCAGTGCATGATCAGCTACATGAGCAGTGTATGATCAGCCACGTGATCAGTGCATGATCAGACACCTGAACAGTGTATGATCAGCCACGTGATCAGTGCATGATACCTACATGATAAGTTCATGATTAGTCACCTGATCTGTGCATGAGAGGCACGTAATCAGTGCATGATATCCAAGTGATCAGTGAATTATAGCCACGTGATCAGTTCATGATTAGTCACGTGATCTGTGCAAGACCAAGCACGTGAACAGTTTATGATCAGCCACGTGAACAGTGCATTATCAGTCACGTGACCAGTACATGGTTGCTACGTGATCATTGCATGATCAGCCACGTGAGCAGAGCATGATAGCCATGTGATCAGTGCATGATCAGCTACGTGAGCAGTGCATGAACCTACGTGATCACTTCATGATTAGTCACGTGATCTGTGCATGACAGGCACGTAATCAGTGCACGATATCCACGTGATCAGTGAATTATAGCCACGTGATCAGTTCATGATTAGTCACGTGATCTGTGCATGACCAGGCACGTGAAGAGTGTATGATCCGCCAGGTGATCAGTGCATTATAGCCACGTGATCAGTGCATGATCAGTGAAGTGATCGGTGCGTGAACAGTCACGTGATCAGTGCATGATCAGCCACATTAGCAGTGCATGATAGCCACGTGATCAGTGCATGATCAGTCACGTGATCAGTACATGATCAGTCACGTGAACAGTGCATGATCATTTACGTGATCTGTGCATGATGAGTCACGTGACCAGTTTATTGTAGCCACGTGATCATTGCATGACCAGCCACGTGAGCAGTGCATGATAGCCACGTGATGTGTGCATGATCAGTTACGTGAGCAGAGTATGATCAGCCACGTGATCAGTGCATGATAACCACCTGATCAGTGCATGATCAATTACATAATAAGTGCATGATCACTCACGTGACCAGTACATGGTAGCTACGTAATCATTGCATGATCAGCCACTTGAGCCATGCATGATAGCCACGAGATCACTGCATGATCAGTCACGTGGACAGTGCATGATCAGTCACGTGAACATTGCATGATAAGTCACCTGATCAGTTCATGATCAATTACGTGATCAGTGTTGATCACTCACGTGACCAGTACATGGTAGCTACGTGATCATTGCATGATGAGCCACGTGAGCAGTGCATGATTGCCACGTGATCAGTGCATGATCAGTTTCAGGAGCAGAGAATAAGCATCCGCTTGATCAGTGCATGATAGCCACGTGATCACTGCATGATCTGTCACATGATCAGTGTATGATCATCCACGTGATCAGTGCACGGGCAGTCATGTGATCAGTGCATGATATAGACGTGATCAGTGCATGATCAGTCTCGTTATCAGTGTATTGTCAACCACGTGATCAGTGCACGATATCCAGGTAATGAGTGCATGATAGCCAGATGATCAGTGCATTATCAGTCACGTGATCAGTGTATGATCAGCCAAGTAATCAGTGCATGATAGCCAACTGATCAGTGCATTGTCAGTCACGTGATCAGTGCATGGTCAGTCACGTGTTCATTGCATGATCAGTCACATGATCACTGGATGATCAATTACTTGATCAGTGCATGATCAGTCATGTGACCAGTACATGGTAGCTGCGTGATCACTGCATGATCAGCCACGTGAGCAGTGCATGATAGCCACGTGATCAGTGCATGATCAGCCACGTGATCAGTGCATGATCAGTCACGTGATCATTGCATGATCAGTCATGTGACCAGTACATGGTAGATGCGTGATCATTGCATGCTCAGCCACGTGAGCAGTGCATGATAGCCACGTGATCAGTGCATGATCAGCCACGTGATCAGTGCATGATCAGTCACGTGATCAGTGCATGATCAGACACGTGATCAGTGCATGATCAATTAAGTGATCAGTGCATGATCAGCCACATGATCTGTGCATGATCAGTCTCGTGATCAGTGCATGATCAGCCAAGTGATCAGTGCATGATCAATTAAGCGATCAGTGCATGATCAGCCACGTGATCAGTGCATGATCAGGCACGTGATCAGTGCATGATCAGTCACGTGTATCAGTGCATTATCAGTCACGTGAACAGTGCATGATAAGTCACCTGATCAGTGCATGATCAATTACGTGATCAGTGCATGATCACTCACGTGACCAGCGCATGGGAGCTACGTGATCATTGCATGATCAGCCACGTGAGCAGTGCATGATAGCCACGTGAGCAGTGCATGATCAGTTTCTGGAACAGAGTATGATCAGCCACTTGATCAGTGCATGATAGCAACGTGATCACTGTATGATCTGTCACATGATCAGTGTATGATCATCCACGTGATCAGGGCACGGGCATTCATGTGATCAGTGCATGATATAGACGTGATCAGTGCATGATCAGTCTCGTGATCAGTGTATGATCAACCAGGTGATCAGTGCACGATAGCCAGGTAATGAGTGCATGATAGCCAGATGATCAGTGCATTATCAGTCACGTGATCAGTGTATGATCAGCCAAGTAATCAGTGCATGATAGCAAACTGTTCAGTGGATGATCAGTCTTGTGATCAGTGCATGGTCAGTCACGTGATCATTGCATGATCAGTCACGTGATCAGTGCATGATCAATTACGTAATCAGTGCATGATCAGTCATGTGACCAGTGCATGATAGCCACCTGATCAGTGCATGATCAGCCAGGTGATCAGTGCATGATCAGTCACGTGATCAGTGCATGATCAGCCACGTGATCAGTGCATGATCAATTACGTGATCAGTGCATGATCAGTCACGTGACCAGTACATGGTAGCTACGTGACCATTGCATGATCAGCCACGTGATCAGTGCATGATAGCTACGTGATCAGTGCATGATGAGTCACGTGATACGTGTGTGATCAGCCACGTGATCAGTGCATGATATCCACGTGAATAGTGCATGATCGCCACGTGATCACTTCATGAGTAGTCACGTGATCTGTGCATGACCAGGCACTTGATCAGTGTATGATCAGCCACGTGATCAGTGCATGATCAGTCTCGTTATCAGTGTATTGTCAACCACGTGATCAGTGCACGATATCCAGGTAATGAGTGCATGATAGCCAGATGATCAGTGCATTATCAGTCACGTGATCAGTGTATGATCAGCCAAGTAATCAGTGCATGATAGCCAACTGATCAGTGCATTGTCAGTCACGGGATCAGTGCATGGTCAGTCACGTGTTCATTGCATGATCAGTCACATGATCACTGGATGATCAATTACTTGATCAGTGCATGATCAGTCATGTGACCAGTACATGGTAGCTGCGTGATCACTGCATGATCAGCCACGTGAGCAGTGCATGATAGCCACGTGATCAGTGCATGATCAGCCACGTGATCAGTGCATGATCAGTCACGTGATCATTGCATGATCAGTCATGTGACCAGTACATGGTAGATGCGTGATCATTGCATGCTCAGCCACGTGAGCAGTGCATGATAGCCACGTGATCAGTGCATGATCAGCCACGTGATCAGTGCATGATCAGTCACGTGATCAGTGCATGATCAGACACGTGATCAGTGCATGATCAATTAAGTGATCAGTGCATGATCAGCCACATGATCTGTGCATGATCAGTCTCGTGATCAGTGCATGATCAGCCACGTGATCAGTGCATGATCAATTAAGCGATCAGTGCATGATCAGCCACGTGATCAGTGCATGATCAGGCACGTGATCAGTGCATGATCAGTCACGTGATCAGTGCATGATCAGCCACGTGATCAGTGCATGATCAATTAAGCGATCAGTGCATGATCAGCCACGTGATCAGTGCATGATCAGTCTCGTGATCAGTGCATGATAGCCACGTGATCAGTGCATGATCAGTCACTTGAGGGGTGTATTATCAGTCACGTGACCGGTACATGGTAGCTACATGATGATTGCATGATCAGCCACGTGAGTAGTGCATGATAGCCAAGTGATCAGTGCATGATCAGTCACGTGATCAGTGCATGATCAGTCACGTGTATCAGTGCATTATCAGTCACGTGAACAGTGCATGATAAGTCACCTGATCAGTGCATGATCAATTACGTGATCAGTGCATGATCACTCACGTGACCAGCGCATGGGAGCTACGTGATCATTGCCTGATCAGCCACGTGAGCAGTGCATGATAGCCACGTGAGCAGTGCATGATCAGTTTCTGGAACAGAGTATGATCAGCCACTTGATCAGTGCATGATAGCAACGTGATCACTGTATGATCTGTCACATGATCAGTGTATGATCATCCACGTGATCAGGGCATGGGCATTCATGTGATCAGTGCATGATATAGACGTGATCAGTGCATGATCAGTCTCGTGATCAGTGTATGATCAACCAGGTGATCAGTGCACGATAGCCAGGTAATGAGTGCATGATAGCCAGATGATCAGTGCATTATCAGTCACGTGATCAGTGTATGATCAGCCAAGTAATCAGTGCATGATAGCAAACTGTTCAGTGGATGATCAGTCTTGTGATCAGTGCATGGTCAGTCACGTGATCATTGCATGATCAGTCACGTGATCAGTGCATGATCAATTACGTAATCAGTGCATGATCAGTCATGTGACCAGTGCATGATAGCCACCTGATCAGTGCATGATCAGCCAGGTGATCAGTGCATGATCAGTCACGTGATCAGTGCATGATCAGCCACGTGATCAGTGCATGATCAATTACGTGATCAGTGCATGATCAGTCACGTGACCAGTACATGGTAGCTACGTGACCATTGCATGATCAGCCACGTGATCAGTGCATGATAGCTACGTGATCAGTGCATGATGAGTCACGTGATACGTGTGTGATCAGCCACGTGATCAGTGCATGATATCCACGTGAATAGTGCATGATCGCCACGTGATCACTTCATGAGTAGTCACGTGATCTGTGCATGACCAGGCACTTGATCAGTGTATGATCAGCCACGTGATCAGTGCATGATCAATTACGTGATCAGTGCATGATCAGTCACGTGACCAGTACATGGTAGCTATGTGATCATTGTATTATCAGCCACGTTAGCAGTGCATGATAGCCACGTGATCAGTGCATGATCAGTCACGTGATAAGGGCATGATCATTCACGTGATCAGTGCATGATCAATTACGTTACCATTGCATGATCAGTCACGTGACCAGTACATGTTAGCTACATGATCATTGCATGATCAGCCACGTGAGCAGTGCATGATAGCCATGTGATCAGTGCATTATCAGTTTTGGGAGCAGAGTATGATCTGCCACTTGATCAGTGCATGAGAGCCATGTGATCACTGCATGATCTGTCACATTATCAGTGTATGATTATCCACGTGATCAGTGCATGGGCAGTCATGTGATCAGTGAATGATATAGACGTGATCAGTGCATGATCAGTCTCGTGATCAGTGCATGATAGCCACGTGATCAGTGCATGATCAGTCACCTAATGGGTGTATGGTCAGCCTCGTGACCGGTACATGGTAGCTACATGATCATTGCATGATCAGCCACGTGAGTAGTGCATGATAGCCAAATGATCAGTGCATGATCAGTCACGTGATCAGTGCGTGATCAGTCATGTGACCAGTACATGGTAGCTGCGTGATCATTGCATGATCAGCCACGTTAGCAGTGCATGATCGCCACGGGATCAGTGCATGATCAGCGACGTGATCAGTGCATGACCAGGCACGTGATCAGTGAATGACCAGCCAAGTGATCAGTGCATGATCAGTCATGTGATCAGTTTATGATCAGCCACGTGATCAGTGCATGATCAGCCACATGACCAGTGCATGATCAGTCATGTGATACATGTGTGATCAGCCACGTGAACAGTGCATGTTCAGCCAGGTGATCAGTGCATGATAGCCACGTGATCAGTGCATGATCAGTCACGTGATCAGTGCATGATCAGTCATGTGATCAGTTTATGATCAGCCACGTGATCAGTGCATGATCAGCCACATGACCAGTGCATGATCAATTACGTGATCAGTGCATGATCAGTCACGTGACCAGCACATGGGAGCTACGTGATCATTGCATGATCAGCCACGTGAGCCGTGCATGATAGCCACGAGATCAGTGCATGGTCAGTCACGTGGTCAGTGCATGATCAGTCACGTGAACAGTGCATGATAAGTCACCTGATCAGTGCATGATCAATTACGTGATCAGTGCATGATCACTCACGTGACCAGTACATGGTAGCTACATGATCATTGCATGATCAGCCACGTGAGCACTGCATGGTAGCCACGTGATCAGTGCATGATCAGTTTCCAGAGCAGAGAATAATCCTCCGCTTGATCAGTGCATGATAGCCACGTGATCACTGCATGATCTGTCACATGATCAGTGTATGATCATCCACGTGATCAGTGCATGGGCAGTCATGTGATCAGTGCATGATATAGATGTGATCAGTGCATGATCAGTCCTCGTGATCAGTGTGTGATCAACCATGTGATCAGTGCACGATAGCCAGGTAATGAGTGCATGATAGCCAGATGATCAGTGCATTATCAGTCACGTGATCAGTGCATGGTCAGTCACGTGATCATTGCATGATCAGTCACGTGATCACTGCATGATCAATTACGTGATCAGTGCATGATCAGTCATGTGACCAGTAGATGGTAGCTGCATGATCATTGCATGATCAGCCACTTGAGCAGTGCATGATAGCCACGTGATCACTTCATGAGTAGTCACGTGATCTGTGCATGACCAGGCACGTGATCAGTGCTGATGTCATTGCATGATAGCCACGTGATCAGTGCATGATATCCACGTGATCAGTGCATGATAACCACGAGATCAGTGCTTGAGAGCCATCTGATCAGTGCATGATCAGTCACGTGATCAATGCATGATCAATTACGTGATCAGTGCATGATCAGTCATGTGACCAGTAGATGGTAGCTGCATGATAATTGCATTATCAGCCACGTGAGCAGTGCATGATAGCCACGTGATCAGTGCATGATATCCACGTGATCAGTGCATGATAGCCACGTGATCACTTCATGAGTAGTCACGTGATCTGTGCATGACCAGGCACGTGATCAGTGCATGATGTCATTGCATGATAGCCACGTGATCAGTGCATGATATCCACGTGATCAGTGCATGATAACCACGAGATCAGTGCTTGAGAGCCATCTGATCAGTGCATGATCAGTCACGTGATACATGTGTGATCAGCCACGTGATCAGTGCATGATGAGCCACGTGATCAATGCAGGATCAATTACGTGATCAGTGCTTGATCAGTCACCTGACCAGTACATGGTTGCTACGTGATCATGGCATGATCAGCCACGTGAGCAGAGCATGATAGCCACGTGACCAGTGCATGATCAGTCACGTGATACATGTGTGATCAGCCACGTGAACAGTGCATGTTCAGCCAGGTGATCAGTGCATGATAGCCACGTGACCAGTGCATGATCAGTCACGTGATACATGTGTGATCAGCCACGTGAACAGTGCATGTTCAGCCAGGTGATCAGTGCATGATAGCCACGTGATCAGTGCATGGTCAGTCACGTGATCAGTGCATGATCAGTCACGTGATCAGTGTATGATCAGCCACGTGATCAGTGCATGATCAGCCACATGACCAGTGCATGATCAATTACGTGATCAGTGCATGATCAGTCCACGTGACCAGCATATGGGAGCTACGTGATCATTGCATGATCAGCCACGTGAGCCGTGCATGATAGCCACGAGATCAGTGCATGGTCAGTCACGTGGTCAGTGCATGATCAGTCACGTGAACAGTGCATGATAAGTCACCTGATCAGTGCATGATCATTACGTGATCAGTGCATGATCACTCACGTGACCAGTACATGGTAGCTACATGATCATTGCATGATCAGCCACGTGAGCACTGCATGGTAGCCACGTGATCAGTGCATGATCAGTTTCGGGAGCAGAGAATAATCCTCCGCTTGATCAGGGCATGATAGCCACGTGATCACTGCATGATCTGTCACAGGATCAGTGTATGATCCTCCACTCGATCAGTGCATGGGCAGTCATGTGATCAGTGAATGATATAGATGTGAACAGTGCATGATCAGTCTCGTGATCAGTGTATTGTCAACCACGTGATCAGTGCACGATAGCCAGGTAATGAGTGCATGATAGCCAGATGATCAGTGCATTATCAGTCACGTGATCAGTGCATGGTCAGTCACGTGATCATTGCATGATCAGTCACGTGATCACTGCATGATCAGTTACGTGATCAGTGCATGATCAGTCATGTGACCAGTACATGGTAGCTGCATGATCATTGCATGATCAGCCACGTGAGCAGTGCATGATAGCCACGTGATCAGTGCATGATCAGCCACGTGATCAGTGCATGATCAGTCACGTGATCATTGCATGATCAGTCATGTGAGCAGTACATGGCAGATGCGTGATGATTGCATGATCAGCCATGTGAGCAGTGCATGATAGCCACGTGATCAGTGCATGATCAGTCACGTGATCAGTGCATGATCAGCCACGTGATCAGTGCATGATCAATTAAGTGATCACTGCATGATCAGTCACGTGACCAGTACATGGCAGCTATGTGAACATTGTATGATCAGGCACGTAATCAGTGCATGATATCCACGTGATCAGTGCATGATAGCCACGTGATCTGTGCATGACCAGGCACGTGATCAGTGCATGATGTCATTGCATGATAGCCACGTGATCAGTGCATGATATCCACGTGATCAGTGCATGATAACCACGAGATCAGTGCTTGAGAGCCATCTGATCAGTGCATGATCAGTCACGTGATACATGTGTGATCAGCCACGTGATCAGTGCATGATGAGCCACGTGATCAGTGCAGGATCAATTACGTGATCAGTGCTTGATCAGTCCACCTGACCAATACATGGTTGCTACGTGATCATTGCATGATCAGCCACGTGAGCAGAGCATGATAGCCACGTGATCAGTGCATGATCAGTCACGTGATACGTGTGTGATCAGCCACGTGAACAGTGCATGTTCAGCCAGGTGATCAGTGCATGATAGCCACGTGATCAGTGCATGATCAGTTACGTGAGCAGTGTATGATCAGCCACGTGATCAGTGCATGGTCAGACACGAGAACAGTGTATGATCAGCCACGTGAACAGTGCATGCTCAGTCACGTGATCAGGGCCTGCTGAGCTGCGTGATTACTGTCTGCTCATCTGCTTGACAATTGCCAGCTGAGCTGCACGAATCCTGCCTGTCATCTGCTTGACAATTGCCAGCTGTGCTGCGTAATTCCTGCCTGCTCAGCTGCTTGATTATTGCCAGCTGAGCAGCATGATTCCTCACAGCTGAGTTCCATGATTATTGCCTGCTGACTGTTTGATTCGTGTCTACTCAGCTCTTTGTTTATTGCCTCCAGAGGCACATGATCAGTGTATGATAGCAAACATGATCAGCGCATGATCAGCACCATTAAGTCACGTGATCACTACATGATAGTCATGTGATCAGTCCATGCTCAGTCACGGTATCAGTGCATGATCAGCCAAGTGATGAGTGCATGATAGCCACGTGATCAGTGCATGATCAGCCAGGTTATCAGTGCATGATAGCTACGTGATCAGTTCATGATTAGCCACGTGGTCTGTGCATGACCAGGCAGGTGATCAATGTATGATCAGCCACGTGAACAGTGCATGATAGCCACGTGATCAGTGCATGATCAGTCACCTGAAGGGTGTTGATCAGTCATGTGACCGGTACATGGTAGCTACATGATCATTGCATGATCAGCCACGTGAGTAGTGCATGATAGCCACGTGATCAGTGCATGATCAGTCAGGTGATCAGGTATGACCAGCCAAGTGATCAGTGCATGATCAGCCATGTATCAGTGCATGATCAAGCACGTGATCAGTGTATGACCAGCCAAGTGATCAGTGCATGATGGCCACGTGATCAGTGCATGGTCAGTCACGTGATCAGTGCATGATCAGTCAAGTGACCAGTGTATGATCAGTCACGTGATCAGTGCATGATCAGTTACGTGAACAGTGCATGATAAGTCACCTGATCAGTGCATGATCAATTACGTGATCAGTGCATGATCACTCATGTGACCAGGACATGGTAGCTACGTGATCATTGCCTTATCAGCCACGTGAGCAGTGCATGATAGCCACGTGAGCAGTGCATGATAGCCACGTGATCAGTGCATGATCAGCCAGGTGATCAGTGCATGATAGCTACGTGATCAGTTCATGATTAGCCACGTGGTCTGTGCATGACCAGGCAGGTGATCAGTGTATGATCAGCCACGTGAACAGTGCATGATAGCCACGTGATCAGTGCATGATCAGTCACCTGAAGGGTGTATGATCAGTCATGTGACCGGTACATGGTAGCTACATGATCATTGCATGATCAGCCACGTGAGTAGTGCATGATAGCCACGTGATCAGTGCATGATCAGTCACGTGATCAGTGTATGACCAGCCAAGTGATCAGTGCATGATCAGCCATGTATCAGTGCATGATCAAGCATGTGATCAGTGTATGACCAGCCAAGTGATCAGTGGCATGATGGCCACGTGATCAGTGCATGGTCAGTCACGTGATCAGTGCAAGATCAGTCAAGTGAACCAGTGTATGATCAGTCACGTGATCCGTGCATTGATCAGTTACGTGAACAGTGCATGATAAGTCACCTGATCAGTGCATGATCAATTACGTGATCAGTGCATGATCACTCATGTGACCAGGACATGGTAGCTACGTGATCATTGCCTTATCAGCCACGTGAGCAGTGCATGATAGCCACGTGAGCAGTGCATGATCAGTTTTGGAGCAGAGTATGATCAGCCACTTGATCAGTGCATGATAGCAACGTGAATCACTGTATGATCTGTCACATGATCAGTGTGTGATCATCCACGTGATCAGGGCATGGGCAATCATGTGATCAGTGCATGATATAGACGTGATCAGTGAATGATCAGTCTCGTTATCAGTGTATTGTCACCCACGTGATCAGTGCACGATATCCAGGTAATGAGTGCATGATAGCCAGATGATCAGTGCATTATCAGTCACGTGATCAGTGTATGATCAGTCAAGTAATCAGTGCTATGATAGCCAACTGATCAGTGCATTATCAGTCACGTGATCAGATCGCATTGTCAGTCACGTGTTCATTGCATGATCAGTCACGTGATCACTGATGATCAATTACGTCGATCAGTGCATGATCAGTCATGTGACCAGTACATGGTAGCTGCGTGATATTGCATGATCAGCCACTTGAGCAGTGCATGATAGCCACGTGATCAGTGCATGATCAGCCACGTGATCAGTGCATGATCAGTCATGTGACCAGTACATGGTAGATGGGTGATCATTGCATGATCAGTCACGTGAGCAGTGCATGATAGCCACGTGATCAGTGCATGATCAGTCACCTGATGGGTGTATGATCAATCATGTGACCGGTACATGGTAGCTACATGATCTTTGCATGATCAGCCACGTGAGTAGTGCATGATAGCCACGTGATCAGTGCATGATCAGTCACGTGATCAGTGTTATGAACCAGCCAAGTGATCAGTGCATGATCAGCCATGTATCAATGCATGATCAAGCACGTGATCAGTGTATGACCAGCCAAGTGATCAGTGCATGATGGCCACGTGATCAGTGCATGGTCAGTCACGTGATCAGTGCATGATCAGTCAAGTGACCAGTGTATGATCAGTCACGGTGATCAGTGCATGATCAGTCACGTGATCAGTGCATGATCAGATCACGTGATCAGTGCATGCATCAGTCACGTGATCAGTGCCATTATCAGTCACTGTGAACAGTGCATGATAAGTCACCTGATCAGTGCATGATCAATTACGTGATCAGTGCATGATCACTCACGTGACCAGGACATGGTAGCTACGTGATCATTGCCTATCAGCCACTTGAGCAGTGCATGATAGCCACGTGAGCAGTGCATGATCAGTTTTGGGAGCAGAGTATGATCAGCCACTTGATCAGTGCATGATAGCAACGTGATCACTGTATGATCTGTCACATGATCAGTGTGTGATCCATCCACGTGATCAGGGCATGGGCAATCATGTGATCAGTGCATGATATAGACGTGATCAGTGAATGATCAGTCTCGTTATCAGTGTATTGTCAACCACGTGATCAGTGCACGATATCCAGGTAATGAGTGCATGATAGCCAGATGATCAGTGCATTATCAGTCACGTGATCAGTGTATGATCAGCCAAGTAATCAGTGCATGATAGCCAACTGATCAGTGCATTATCAGTCACGTGATCAGTGCATGGTCAGTCACGTGTTCATTGCATGATCAGTCACGTGATCACTGGATGATCAATTACGTGATCAGTGCATGATCAGTCATGTGACCAGTACATGGTAGCTGCGTGATTATTGCATGATCAGCCACTTGAGCAGTGCATGATAGCCACGTGATCAGTGCATGATAGCCACGTGATCAGTGCATGATCAGCCACGTGATCAGTGCATGATCAGTCATGTGACCAGTACATGGTAGATGCGTGATCATTGCATGATCAGTCACGTGACCATTGCATGAACAGTCATGTGACCAGTACATGGTAGATGCGTGAAGATTGCATGATCAACCATGTAATCAGTGCATGATAGCCACGTGATCACTTCAGGAGTAGTCACGTGATCAGTGCATGATGTCAGTGTATGATAGCCACGTGATCAGTGCATATATCCACGTGATCAGTGCATGATCAGTCACGTGATCAGTGTATGACCAGCCAAGTGATCAGTGCATGATCATCCATGTGATCAGTGCATGACCAAGCACGTGATCAGTGTATGACCAGCCAAGTGATCAGTGCATGATGGCCACGTGATCAGTGCATGATCAGCCCCGTGATCAGTGCATGATCAGCCACATGATCAGTGCATGATCAACTACGTGATCAGTGCATGATCACTCACGTGACCAGTACATGGTAGCTACGTGATCATTGCGTGATCAGCCACGTGAGCAGTGCATGACAGCCTCGTGATAAGTGCATGATCAGTTTCGGGAGCAGAGTATGATCCGCCACTTGATCAGTGCATGATAGCCACTTGATCACTGCTTGCACCTGATCATACGTGCTGATCATCACAACTGCTTACATAGGTCTTGACGGTGGCCACTGATTACGGATCGAGCTGATCATTCACACCTGCTCACACCGCGAATCAGAGTGACTTCATGCGACACACTGGAGTCAATACAGTGCGCGCTATCAAGAACTGGAGTCCACCGATTGGCTGCACACATGCTAGTGATGCATTGACTGACAGAGTACAATGCAACTGATCAGTAGTAACTACTGGAGCACCTAGGCATCATATGGCTGATTCATACAACTCAAACACTGGTAGACTGATCATGCACATGAATAGACGACCCACGAAGCCGCTCCCTATCAATGCACTCTCGAATCATAGCATGACTCACCCACCAGAATGCACCTGAATAATGGTGACGCACTAGAGCATTACGCAGACAGCTGATCAGAAGGATGACTGGATCACATCACAACAAGCCAATCTGAGGATGAGATAGATAATTATACAACACTGCAATTCAACTGTTGAGACCTGCAGAGTACCATGCACACTGATCACAATGACATGGATCATACGGGCCGCCAGTTGGAATCACTTACGAGACATGTATTCAAACTAGCAGCTGAGAATAACCGATGAACTAGCAGCATCACAGACAACTGTTATCGCTGAGGACTCGAATCACACAACACTGAACACTGCTGAAGCATGAATCATGCATAGAAACAAGGTGGAATCGTCAATCGCCACCTGGTCACGTATCTAAGAATCATTGCAACGCATGTTGCAACTATGAAACTTGCCCAATGACATCTGAGTCACCAGTGGGATGATCCTGCACTACTGATCATGATGACAGGATCCATGCAGTATTCGAAGTGGCTATGATGCACTGATCAAGTGGCGGATCATACTCTGCCCGCGAACTGATCATCGCCACTTATCACGAGCTGTTGAATGCACTGGCGCTGCACGTGGTGATCACGACAATGAATCACGTAGTACATGTACTGGTCACGTGCAGTCGGATCATGACACTGATCAGGTTTTGTAGAATTGATATCGATGCTGTTCGATGAGGATCCCATGTGGCTGAATTCTGCATGCACTGATACTGGGTGGCTGATCATGCCTGATGCACGTGCATAATGCACTGATACTTTGGGTCTGGCCTCATACTACTGATTCCACTTCAGTGCTTTGTTATGCACGATCAATAGGATTAAGTCGATACATGTGCACTGATCACTTGGCTGTATACACTGATCACGTGACTATATGCAGATCACGTGGATATACATGCAGTGATAAGTGGTATCATTCCCACTGACATCAATCGCCACTGATCTTACAGTGATACTCCTAGATCGTAGTTTAGCTCAGTGGCCTATCATGCATTGATTACATGGTTGAATCATTTTAGAGGCAACTCTTCACGCATCTGTACGATCATGGTACTGAGTCACTTACTGACTGTTCATGAATGGTTATCGTTTGACTGATCATGCAATGATGCACGCATTTACCATGTTTAGCTGGTGATCACATGAGATCATGCACTGAGTTGACGGTGGTGGCTGATTGAATGCCATTATCCGTGGCTATCATAATTGCATCAATAGGAGTGTTGCATGATCATGCAATATTAGGTTTATGGTTCTTCTTGACCGAGTAGGTTCGAGTGATGGCATTTCTCATCAGCCTCAGCATTACCTAGCTATCAATGAGCTAGACAAAATGCACTGACTTCTGATCATACTCAGAGAGATCACATTGCTCAAGTTGATGCTCCACAGTGGATGGGACATGTGACAACTTGATAACATCAACATGAATGCAACACTCATGTACCATGCAGAACTGATCACCCGTCAATTCGATTGGAACGCACTGACGATTGGATTAATTCCCGCCATGATTACTTATGGATAGATCATACAAGGTGATACGTGATGCTCTCGAATGCATAGCAGCTGATCCAACGTGAATCTGGATCATGACGCTCGATATCAAGGTTTGAAGTGATCACCATGCACTGATCAAACGTGGCTGATGCACTCGCATCTGATTCACGTAGAGCTTATGCTACTGGCTCACACGTGGCTGGCCATCATGCGCAATGATCAACAATGGAACGCACACTAGTACCATTGAGGTACCAACAGTGGAAACTTGATCATGATCCATGCATCAGTACACTGATCGATAGTGCAACGTGCTACGTAGATGAGACTACATGCAATGACTAAGTGACTGACATCGCCTAGGAATAATGTTGACTTGATAATGCACATGGACCTCCACCTGCTTATGCACTCATTACCTGACTATCATGTGCACTGATCACCATGTGATTGGCAAAATACCACATGATGACGAGCAAGATAGAATATCAGA
>NW_020190187.1:0-2555 GCF_002263795.3 Bos taurus
AAAGATACTAGCAAGAGCTGAAAGCCTGTATCAACCTGGGCAATCAGAGGAAACTCTTAGTGAAAGGGAAGGCAAGAGCTGTGAAGTGGATCCACCAGAAAGGAGTGCAGGAGATAAGATGTGCTTTCCCAGTTCTAGCATCTACTGGCCTCCTGCTCAAATGGGGGACCCAAAGCAGTGGTGGGAAACTGGGGACCAAAGGCAGGGAGAAACCACAGTGATTCCCTGTCTTCTTCAGGCTCCAGTTCCTGTGGGGCAGGCCCACCTGTTCCAGCTGTAGCCTGGTGATCCACCTAGAAGGAGCTTTTATTTAGAATTAAATCTTCTGATCCAGACCACAGATGAAGCAACCACAGGACTACCATCTCTCTTCTGGGATGTGCAGATGTGCACTTCAACTGAGTCCTGAAGCAGTGGGGCTCTCTCTTATTAAGCTCTGGGGTTTTTGTTCAGCTTTTCCCATTACTTCAAGCACTGTGAGCTCCCAAAGAGCACAGAAGTACTTTGCAGAGTCTTCGAGCTGTAAGGCTGAAATGATAAGGCTGATGGATTTATCTGCTTTCTGGAAGTTTACAGAGTAGCGGCCGTTCCTTGCATTACCAACTTCTGAATACTGACGAATAAGCAAAGTCATCTCTCCCCTGGGAAGCTGTTTATACCAAAAAATGTAGTAGTAGTCCGTGGTCCAACTTACTTCATATCGACAATTCAGGGTGACTGTCTGCCCCACCTGACTGGATATAGCTGTCTGGACTTGAGTTACTTGCTGGGCCACACTGGATCCTATGGGGGAAAAAGAAAACAGAGATGAAGTAGTAAATAAAATAGTGTGGGATTTAGATTAATTTAGGACCCAGAGACAAACCAAATTGAAATTATAAAATGTTTCTTTTTCTCCAACCCTCCTTTCCTCCCCAAGTCCCTGTGAAGCACCACGTGCCTGTGTGCAGCCCTTTCACCCTGAACTCTCACACCCAGGCTTGGAAGCATCCTACCAGAGAAGGTGATGGCCAGGAACACCCAGAGCAGCCTGGAGAGCGGCATGAGGCATGGATTCCCCTGCACAAATGTGCTCAGTTCTGCCTCAAGCTGAGAGTTCAGTGTCTCTGTGTGCCTGGCAGCACATATACGTAGTACTTGTTCCTGTGTGACTCCTTCAAACAGGAAGTGGGGTTTGTCATGTTCATAGATCACATGGTCTTTTTCACAGATGGGAAAAACTTTTGGCTCACAGATGTTTAATTTTCTACTTTTCTTTCCATGATTATTATGTTAGGTAGATCCTGAAAGCGTCATGGAGAAAGCAGTTAGTATTATGTGTGTGAGGGCTTCCCTGATGGCTCAGATGGTAAAGAATATACCTGCAATTCAAGATACCCTGGTTTGATCCCTGAGTTAAGAGGATCCCCTGGAGAAGGGAATGGCAACCCACTCCAGTGTTCTTGCTTGGAGAATTCCAAGGATAGAGGAATCTGGTGACTACAGTCTATGGGGTCCCAAAGAGTTGGACACGACTGGGCGACTAACACACACACATGTTAAGGGTTTGAGCTGAGAGAAACAGAAGACTAAATAAGTTGACATACACTGATAATAATTTTGCCAGCCCATTCAAAACATATTAGTATACACTATGAATCCTTCCTGTAATCTACTTACTGGTCATTCTGGTCATTCATTTAGCCTATGCTTATATTTCTTTATCCAGAATTTAATGACTCTTTAAAAAAAACCACAATAAAACAAACTCACAGATCTTTAACTTTCTTATGTGTGTGCTGTGCTGTTGCTTCAATCATGTGCAACTCTTTCCAACCCCATGGACTGTAACCTGCCAGTCTCCTCTGTCCATGGGGATTCTGCAGGCAAGAATTCTGGAGTGGGTTCCCAACACAGGGATCAAACCCTCATCTCTTGCACTGGCAGATGGGTTCTTTAACACTAGCGTCACCTGGGAAGGGCCAAGAATACTGGAGTGGGTTTCCATGCCCTGCTCCAGGGAATCTTCCTGACCGAGGGATTGAACCAGCGTCTCATGTCTCCTGAATTGCCTGCTGGGTTCTTTACCACTAGCTCAACCAGTAATCTTGCCTGGAAAATCCCATGGACGAAGGAGCCTGGTAGGCTGCAGTCCAGGGGATCGCTGAGAATTGGACACGACCAAGTGACTTCCTACTTTCACTTTCCACTTTCATGAACTGGAGAAGGAAATGGCAACCCACTCCAGTGATCTTGCCTGGAGAATCCCAGGGACGGGGGAGCCTGGTGGGCTGCCGTCTATGGGGTCACACAGAGTCAGACACGATTGAAGCGACTTAGCAGCAGCAGCAGCAGCAACCTGGGAAGCCCTTTAGCTTTCTTGACAAAAGGCAGTCTTTTCCAAAATAGTTAATGTATCTTTTTCTTTTCTCACTTGGTTCTAGGTCTTTGTTTATATTTTTCAATAAATAAAGTGACTTCAATATCAAATGATAAAAAATCACTCCTGACTTTCAGAATCTATTCAGTTGTATGTGTGTGTGTTTTTTTTTTATGAAATGCTTAACAGGAAAAAT
>NW_020190189.1:0-42280 GCF_002263795.3 Bos taurus
GCTACGTGATCATTGCATGATCAGCCACGTGATCAGTGCATGATAGCCACGTGGTCAGTGAATGATAGCCACGTGATTAGTGCATGATAGCCACGTGATCAGTGCATGATCAGTCACGTGACCAGTACATGGTTGTACGTGATCATTGCATGATCAGCCACGTGAGTACTGCATGATAGCCACATGATCAGTACATGATCAGTCAACTGAACAGTGCATGATCATTTACGTGATCTGAGCATGATCAGTCACGTGACCAGTACATGGTTGCTACGTGATCATTGCATGATCAGCCACGTGATCAGTGCATGATATCCACGTGATCAGTGAATGATAGCCACATGATTAGTGCATGATAGCCACGTGATCAGTGCATGATCAGTCACGTGATACGTGTGTGATCAGCCACGTGATCAGTGCATGATGAGTCAGGTGATCAGTGCAGGATTAATTACGTGATCAGTGCATGATCAGTCACGTGACCAGTACATGGTTGCCACGTGTTCATTGCATGATCAGCCAAGTGAGCAGTGCATGAGAGCCACGTGATCAGTGCATGATCAGTCACGTGATCAGTACATGATCAGTCAACTGAACAGTGCATGATCATTTACGTGATCTGAGCATGATCAGTCACGTGACCAGTATATGGTAGCTACGTGAACATTGCATGACCAGCCAGGTGAGAAGTGCATGATAGCCACGTGATGTGTGCATGATCAGTTACGTGAGTAGAGTATGATCAGCCACGTGATCAGTGCATGAGTGCCACGTGATCAGTGCATGATCAGTCACGTGACAGGTGTGCGGTAAGCCACGTGAACAGTGCATGTTCAGTTACGTGATCAGTGCATGATATCCACGTGATCAGTGCATGATCAGTCACGTGATCAGTACATGATCAGTCAACTGAACAGTGCATGATCATTTATGTGATCTCAGCATGATCAGTCACGTGACCAGTATATGGTAGCTATGTGAACATTGCATGACCAGCCAAGTGAGAAGTGCATGATAGCCACCTGATGTGTTCATGATCAGTTTCGTGAGCAGAATATGATCAGCCACGTGATCAGTGCATGAGTGCCACGTGATCAGTGCATGATCAGTCACATGACAGTTGTGTGATAAGCCACATGAACAGTGCATGTTCAGCCACGTGATCAGTGCATGATATCCACGTGATCAGTGCATGATCAGTTACGTGAACAGTGTATGATCAGACACGTGAGCAGTGCATGGTCAGACACATGAACAGTTTATGGTCAAACACGTGATCAGTGCATGATATCCACGTGATCAGTGCATGATCAGTCTCGTGAACAGTGCATGATAAGTCACCTGATCAGTGTATGATCAATTACGTGATCAGTGCATGATCACTCACGTGACCAGTACATGGTAGCTAGGTGATCATTGCATGATCAGCCACGTGAGCAGTGCATGATAGCCGCGTGATCACTGCATGATTTGTGACATGATCAGTGTATGTTTATCCACGTGGTCAGTGCATGGGCAGTCAGGTGATCAGTGCATGATACCGACGTGATCAGTGCAAGATCAGACTCGTGATCAGTGTATGATCAACCCACGTGATCAGTGCACGATAGGCAGGTAATGAGTGCACGATAGCCAGATGATCAGGGCATTATCAGTCACGTGATCATGTATGATCAGCCAAGTAATCAGTGCATGATTGCCAACTCATCAGTGCATGCTCAGTCACGTGATCAGTGCATGGTCAGTCACGTGATCAGTGCATCATAGCCACGTGATCAGTGCATGGTCAGTCACGTGATCAGTGGATGATAGCCACGTGATCAGTGCATGATCAGTCACGTGATCAGTGCATGATCAGCCACGTGATCAGTGCATGGTCAGACACGTGAACAGTGTATGATCAGCCACGTGATCAGTGCATGATATCCAAGTGATCAGTGCATGATCAATCACGTGATAAGTGTATGATCAGCCACGTGAACAGTGCATGCTCAGTCACGTGATCAGGGCCTGCTGAGCTGCCTGATTACTGTCTGCTCATCTGCTTGACAATTGCCAGCTGAGCTGCACGATTCCTGCTGTCATCTGCTTGACAATTGCCGCTGTGCTGCGTAATTCCTGCCTGCTCAGCTCTTATTATTGCCAGCTGAGCAGCATATTCCTCACAGCTGAGTCCATGATTATTGCCCTGCTGACTGTTGATTCGTGCTACTCAGCTCTTGTTTATTGCCTCCAGAGCACATGATCAGTGTATGATACAACATGATCAGCGCATGATCCGTCACTGATCAGCGCTCATTAAGTCACGTGATCACCTACATGATATCATGTGATCAGTCCATGCTCAGTCACGGGATCAGTGCATGATCAGCCACGTGATCAGTGCATGATCTGTCACATGATTAGTGTATGATCATCCACGTGATCAGTGCATGGGCAGTCATGTGATCAGTGCATGATTAGACGTGATCAGTGCATTTTCAGTCTCATGGTCAGTGCATGATAGCCACGTGATCAGTGCATGATCAGTCACCTGATGGGTGTATGATCATTCACGTGACCGGTACATGGTAGATATATGATCAGTGTATGACCAGCCATGTGATAAGTGCATGATAGCCAAGTGATCAGTGCATGATCGGCCAAGTTAGCAGTGCATGATAGCCACATGATCAGTGCATGATCAGTCACGTGATCAGTGCATGATTATTCACGTGTTCAGTGCATGATCAGCCACATGATCAGTGCATGATCAATTACGTGATCAGTCCATGATCAATCAGGTGACCAGTATATTGTAGCTACGTGATCATTGCATGATCAGCCACGTGATCAGTGCATGATAGCCACGTGATCAGTGAATGATAGCCACGTGATTAGTGCATGATAGTCACGTGATCAGTGCATGATCAGTCAAGTGACCAGTACATGGTTGCTACGTGATCATTGCATGATCCGCCACGTGAGTAGTGCATGATAGCCACATGATCAGTACATGATCAGTCAACTGAACAGTGCATGATCATTTACGTGATCTGAGCATGATCAGTCACGTGACAGTACATGGTTGCTACGTGATCATTGCATGATCAGCCACGTGAATCAGTGCATGATATTCCACGTGATCAGTGAATGATAGCCACGTGATTAGTGCATGATAGCCACGTGATCAGTGCATGATCAGTCACGTGATACGTGTGTGATCAGCCACGTGATCAGTGCATGATGAGTCAGGTGATCAGTGCAGGATTAATTACATGATCAGTGCATGATCAGTCACGTGACCAGTACATGGTTGCTACGTGTTCATTGCTTGATCAGCCACGTGAGCAGTGCATGATAGCCACGTGATCAGTGCATGATCAGTCACGTGATCAGTACATGATCAGTCAACTGAACAGTGCATGATCATTTACGTGATCTGAGCATGATCAGTCACGTGACCAGTATATGGTAGTACGTGAACATTGCATGACCAGCCAGGTGAGAAGTGCATGATAGCCACGTGATGTGTGCATGATCAGTTACGTGGAGCCACGAGTATGATCAGCCACAGTGAATCAGTGCATGAGTGCCACGTGATCAGTGCATGATCAGTCACGTGACAGGTTGTGCGGTAAGCCACGTGAACAGTGCATGTTCAGGCCCCACGTGATCAGTGCATGATATCCACGTGATCACGTGGCATTG
Organism: Bos taurus; assembly: GCF_002263795.3. Classification (NCBI taxonomy): domain Eukaryota; kingdom Metazoa; phylum Chordata; class Mammalia; order Artiodactyla; family Bovidae; genus Bos; species Bos taurus. The sequence continues at coordinate 3,691 of NW_020190189.1, forward strand.
ATCAGTCACGCTGATGCAGTACATGATCAGTCAACTGAACAGTCATGATCATTAATCTGATCTTCAGCATGATCGTCACATGACCATGTATATGGTAGCTAATGTGAACATTGCATGCCAGCCAAGTGAGAAGTTGCATGATACGCCAAACTGATGTGGTTCAATGATCAGTTTCGTAGGGCAGAATATGATCAGCCACGTGATCAGTGCTGAGTGCACGGTGATTAGTGCATGAATCATCACATGACAGTTGTTGATAAGCACATGAACAGTGCATGTTAGCCACGTATCAGTGCATGATTCCAGTGATCAGTGCATGATCAGTTACTGAACAGTGTATGATCAGACACGTGAGCAGTCATGGTCAGACACGTGAACAGTGTATGATCAAACACGAGATCAGTGCATGATATCCACGTGATCAGTGCATGATCAGTCTCGTGAACAGGTGCATGATAAGTCACTCTGATCAGTGTATGATCAATTACGTGATCAGTGCATGATCACTCACTGACCAGTACATGGTAGCTTACGTGATCATTGCATGATCAGCCACGTGAGCAGTGCATGATAGCCGCGTGATCACTGCATGATCTGTGACATGATCAGTGGTATGTTTATTCCACGTGATCAGTGCATGGCCAAGTCAGGTGATCAGTGCATGATACAGACGTGGATCAGTGCAAGATCAGTCTCTCGTGATCAGTGTATGATCAACCACGTGATCAGTGCACGATAGGCATGGTAATGAGTGCACGATAGCCAGATTGATCAGGGCATTATCAGTCACGTGATCAGTGTTGATCAGCCAAGTAATCAGTGCATGATTGCCAACTCATCAGTGCATGATCAGTCACGTGATCAGTGCATGGTCAGTCACGTGATCAAGTGCACGATCAGTCACGTGATCAGTGCATGATAGCCACGTGATTCATGGCATGATCAGTCACGTGATCAGTGCATGATCAGCCACGTGATCAGTGCATGGTCAGACACGTAAACAGTGTATGATCAGCCACGTGATCAGTGCATGATATCAATGTGATCAGTGCATGATCAATCACGTGATAAGTGTATGATCAGCCACGTGAACCAGTGCATGCTCAGTCACGTGAATCAGGGCCTGCTGAGCTGCGTGATTACTGTCTGCTCATCTGCTTGACAATTGGCCAGCTGAGCTGCACGATTCCTGCCTGTCATCTGCTTGACAATTGCCCGCTGTGCTGCGTAATTCCTGCCTGCTCAGCTGCTTGATATTGCAGCTGAGCAGCATGATTCCTCACAGCTGAGTTCCATGATTATTGCCTGCTGACTGTTTGATTCGTGCCTACTCAGCTCTTGTTTATTGCCTCCAGAGGCACATGATCAGTGTATGATAGCAAAACATGATCAGCGCATGATCAGTCACATGATCAGCGCCATTAAGTCACGTGATCACTAACATGATAGTCATGTGATCAGTCCATGCTCAGTCACGGTATCAGTGCATGATCAGCCACGTGATCAGTGCATGATCTGTCACATGATTAGTGTATGATCATCCACGTGATCAGTGCATGGGCAGTCATGTGATCAGTGCATGATTAGGACCGTGATCGAGTGCATTTTCAGTTCTCATGGTCCAGTGCATATAGATCCACCGTAGCATCAGTGCATGATCAGTCCAACCTGCATTGGGTGTATTCATCATTCACGTGACCTGGTACATGGTTAGACGTATATGATCAGTGTGATGACAGCCATGTGATAAGGGCACTGATAACGCGCGACGTGATCAGTGCATGATTCCAGCTCACGTGATCAGTGCATGATCAGTCAACGTGATCAGTGCATGATTCGCCACATGATCAGTGCATAATCAATTACGTCATCAGTGCATGAATCAGTCACGTGACCAGTATATGGTAGCTGCGTGATCAGAGTATGACCAGCCAAGTGATCAGTGCATGATAGCCACGTGATCAGTGGCATGAATCAGTCACGTGATCAGTGCATGATCAATTACGTCATCAGTGCATGATCAGTCACGTGACCAGTACATGGTAGCTGCGTGATCATTGCATGATCAGCCAAGTTAGCAGTGCATGATAGCTACGTGATCAGTGCATGATCAGTCACGTGATCAGTGCATGATTATTCACGTGTTCAGTGCATGATCAGCCACGTGATCAGTGCATGATCAATTACGTGATCAGTGCATGATCAGTCACATGACCAGTACATTGTAGCTACGTGATCATTGCATGATCAGCCAGCGTGATCAGTGCAGATAGCCATGTGATCAGTGCATGATCAGTCATGTGATACGTGTGTGATCGGCCACGTGATCAGTGCATGATATACACGTGATCAGTGGAATGATACCCACGTGATTAGTGCATGATACCACGTGATCAGTGCATATCAGTCACGTGATACGTTGTGTGATCAGCGACGTATCAGTGCATGAGGAGTCAGGTGATCAGTGCAGGATTAATTACGTGATCATGCATGATCAGTCACGTGACCCAGTACATGGTTGCTACGTGATCATTGCATGATCAGCCACGTGAGCAGTGCATGATAGCCACGTGATCAGTGCATGATCAGTCACGTGATCAGTACATGATCAGTCAACTGAACAGTGCATGATCATTTACGTGATCTGAGCATGATCAGTCACGTGACCAGTACATGGTAGCTACGTGAACATTGCATGACCAGTCAGTGAAGAAGTGCATGATAGCCACGTGATGTGTGCATGATCAGTTACGTGAGCAGAGTATGATCAGCCACGTGATCAGTGCATGATATCCACGTGATCAGTGCATGATCAGTTACGTGAACAGTGTATGATCAGCCACGTGAGCAGTGCATGGTCAGACATGTGAACAGTGTATGATCAAACACGTGATCAGTGCGCATGATATCCACCTTGATCAGTGCATGCCATGATGAGTCTCGTGAACAGTGCATGATCAGTCACGTGATCAGTGCATGATCAGCCACGTGATCAGTGCATGATCAGTCACGTGAGGAGTGTATGATCAGCCACGTGATCAGTGCATGGTCAGACACAAAACAGTGTATGATCAGCCACGTAATCAGTGCATGATCAGTCTCGTGATCAGTGCATGATAGCCACTGATCAGTGCCATGATCAGTCACCTGATGGGTGTATGATCATTCACGTGACCTGTACATGGTCGCTACATGATCATTGCATGATGAGCCACGTGAGTTGTGCACGATAGCCACGTGATCACTGCATATCAGTCACGTGATCAGTGCATGATCAGTCATGTGACCAGTACATGGTAGCTGCGTGATCATCGCATGATCAGCCACGTGAGCAGTGCGTGATAGCCACGTGATCAGTGCATGATCAGTTACGTATCTGTGCATGATCAGTACGTGATCTGTGCATGATCAGTCATGTGTTCAGTGCATGATCAGCCACGTGATCAGTGCATGATCATTTACGTGATCAGTGCATGGTCACTCACGGGACCAGTACATGGTAGCTACATGATCATTGCATGATCAGCCACGTGATCAGTGCATGATCAATTACGTGATCAGTGCATGATCAGTTACGTGAGCAGTGTATGATCAGCCACGTGAACAGTGCATTCTCAGTCACCTGATCAGGGCCTGCTGAGCTGCGTGATTCCTGTCTGCTCATCTGCTTGACAATTGCCAGCTGAGCTGCATGATTCCTGCCTGTCATCTGCTTGACAATTGCCAGCTGTGCTGTGTAATTCCTGCCTGCTCAGCTGCTTGATTATTGCCAGCTGAGCAGCATGATTCCTCACAGCTGAGTTCCATGATTATTGCCTGCTGACTGTTTGATTCGTGCCTACTCAGCTCTTTGTTTATTGCCTCCAGAGGCACATGATCAGTGTATGAAAGCAAACATGATCAGCGCATGAGCAGTCACATGGTCAGCGCCATTAAGTCACGTGATCACTACATGATAGTCATGTGATCAGTCCATGCTCAGTCACGGTATCAGTGCATGATGAGCCACGTGATCAGTGCATGATAGCCACGTGATCATTGCATGATAGCCAAATGATCAGTGCATGATCAGCCAGGTGATCATTACATGATAGCTACGTAATCAGTTCATGATTAGTCACCTGATCTGTGCATGACCAGGCAGGTGATCAGTGTATGATCAGCCACGTTAACAGTGCAATATAGCCACGTGATCAGTGCATGATCAGTCACCTGATGGGAGTATGATCGGTCAAGTGAACGGTACATGGTAGCTTCATGATCATTGCATGATCAGCCACGTGATCAGTGCATGATAGCCACTTGATCAGGGCATGATCAGCCACGTGACCAGTGCATGATCAGCCAGTGAGTAGTGCATGATAGCCACGTCATCACTGCATGATCAGCCACGTGAGCAGTGCATGATAGCCACGTGTTGAGTGCATGATCAGACACAAGATCAGTGCATGATCAGTCACGTGATCAGTGCATGATCAGTCACGTGATAGGTGTGTGATCATCCACGTGAACAGTGCATGCTCAGTCACGTGATCAGGGCCTGCTGAGCTGCGTGATTACTGTCTGCTCATCTGCTTGACAATTTCCAGCTGAGCTGCACGATTCCTGCCTGTCATCTCCTTGACAATTGCCACCTGTGCTGCGTAATTCCTGCCTGCTCATCTACTTGATTATTGCCAGCTGAGCAGCATGATTTCTCAGAGGTGAGTTCCATGATTATAGCCTGCTGACTGATTGCTGCCTACTCAGCTCTATGTTCATTGCCTCCAGAGGCACATGATCAGTGTGTGACACCAAACATGATCAGCATATGATCAGTCACATGATCACTGAATGATAAGCCAGGTGATCAGTGCATGATCAATTATGTGATCAGTGCATGATCAGTCATGTGACCAGTACATGATAGCTGCGTGATCATTGCAGGATCAGCCACGTGAGCAGTGCATGATAGACACGTGATCAGTGCATGATCAATCACGTGATCAGTACAGTATCAGTCACGTGATCAGTGCATGATCAATTACGTTACCATTGCATGATCAGTCACGTGACCAGTACATGTAAGCTACGTGATCATTGCAGGATCAGCCACGTGAGCACTGCATGATAGACACGTGAACAGTGTATGATCAGCCACGTGATCAGTGCATGATACCTACGTGATCAGTGCATGATCAGTCAAGTGATCAGTTTGAGAACAGTCACGTGATCAGTGCATGATGAGCCACATGATCAGTGCTGGATCAATTACATGATCAGTGCATGATCAGTCAGGTGACCAGTACATGGTTGCTACATGATCATTGCATGATCACCCACGTGAGGAGAGCATGATAGCCACGTGATCAGTGCATGATCAGTCACGTGATCAGTACATGATTCAGTCTCGGGAACAGTGCATGATCATTTACGTGATCTGTGCATGATCAGTCGCGGTGACCAGTATATGGTAGCTACGTGATCATTGCATGACGAGCCACGTGTGCAGTGCATGATAGCCACGTGATGTGTGCATGATCAGTCACGTGATCAGTGCATGATCAGCCACGTGATCAGTGCATGGACCAGTCACGTGATTAAGTGCATGATCAGTCACGTGACCAGTACATTGTAGCTACATAATCATTGCATGATCAGCCACGTGATCAGTGTATGATCAGCCACTTGATCAGTGCATGATCAATTACGTGATCAGTGCATGATAGTCACGTGACCAGTACTTGGTAGCTACGTGATCATTGCATGATCAGCCATGTGAACCGTGCATGATAGCAACGAGATCAGTGCATGATCACTCACGTGATCAGTGCATGATCAGTCACGTGAACAGTGCATGATAAGTCACCCGATCAGTGTATGATCAATTACGTGATCAGTGCATGATCACTCACGTGAACCAGTACATGGTAGCTACGTGATCATTGCATGATCAGCCACGTGAGCAAGTGCATGATAGCCGCGTGATCACTGCATGACCTGTCACATGGTCAGTGTATGTTTATCCACGGATCAGTGCATGGGCAGTCAGGTGATAAGTGCATGATCATCCACGTGATCAGTGCATGTGGAGTCATGTAGTCAATGCATGATAGCGCCGTGATCACTGCACGATCAGTCCCGTGATGAGTGTATGATCAGTCACGTGATCAGTACATGATCAGTCACGTGAACAGTGCATTATCATTTACGTGATCTGTGCATGATCAGTCACGTGACTAGTATATGGTAGCTTCTTGATCATTCCATGACGAACCACGTGAGCAGTGCCTGATAGCCACGTGATGTGTGCATGATGAGTTACATGAGCAGAGTATGATCAGCCACGTGATCAGTGCATGAGTGCCACGTGATCAGTGCCTGATATGTCATGTGACAGGTGTGTGATCAGCCACGTGAACCGTGCATGTTCAGCCACGTATTCAGTGCATGATAGCCACGTGATCAGTGCATGATCAGTTACGTGATCAGTGCATGATCAGTTACGTGAGAAGTGTATGATCAGCCACGTGATCAGTGCATGGTCAGACACGTGAACAGTGTATGATTAGCCACGTGATCAGTGCATGATATCCAAGTGATCAGTGCTTGATCAGTTACGTGAGAAGTGTATGATCAGCCACGTGATCAGTGCATGGTCAGACACGTGAACAGTGTATGATTAGCCACGTGATCAGTGCATGATATCCAAGTGATCAGTGCTTGATCAATCACGTGATCTGTGTATGATCAGCCAGGTGAACAGTGCATGCTCAGTCACGTGATCAGGGCCTGCTGAGCTGCGTGATTACTGTCTGCTCATCTGCTTGACAATTGCCAGCTGAGCTGCACGATTCCTGCCTGTCATCTGCTTGACAATTGCCAGCTGTGCTGCGTAATTCCTGCCTGCTCAGCTGCTTGATTATTGCCAGCTGAGCAGCATGATTCCTCACAGCTGAGTTCCATGATTATTGCCTGCTGACTGTTTGATTTATGCCTACTCAGCTCTTTGTTTATTGCCTCCAGAGGCACATGATCAGTGTATGATAGCAAACATGCTCAGCGCATGATCAGTCACATTGTCAGCGCCATTAAGTCACGTGATCACTACATGATAGTCATGTGATCAGTCCATGCTCAGTCACGGTATCAGTGCATGATGAGCCACGTGATCAGTGCATGATAGCCACGTGATCATTGCATGATAGCCACGTGATCAGTGCATGATCAGCCAGGTGATCAGTGAATGATTGCTACGTGATCAGTTCATGATTAGTCACGTGATCTGTGCATGACCAGGCAGGTGATCAGTGTATGATCAGCCACTTGAACAGTGCATGATAGCCACGTGATCAGTGCATGATCAGTCACCTGATGGGTGTATGATCAGTCACGTGACCGGTACATGGTAGCTACATGATCATTGCATGATCATCCACGTGAGTAGTGCATGATAGCCACGTGATCAGTGCATGATCAGTGACGTGATCAGTGCATGATCAGTCATGTAATCTGTGCATGACCAGGCACGGGATCAGTGTATGACCAGCCATGTGATCAGTGTATGATAGTCACGTGATCAGTGCATGATAAGTCACGTGATCAGTGCATGATCAGCCAGGTGATCAGTGAATGATTGCTACGTGATCAGTTCATGATTAGTCACGTGATCTGTGCATGACCAGGCACGTGATCAGTGTATGACCAGCCATGTGATCAGTGTATGATAGCCAGGTGATCAGTGCATGATAAGTCACGTGATCAGTGCATGATCAGTCAAGTGATCAGTGCATGATCAGCCACATGATCAGTGCATGATCAATTACGTCATCAGTGCATGATCAGTCACGTGACCAGTACATGGTAGCTGCGTGATGAGTGTATGACCAGCCAAGTGATCAGTGCATGATAGGCACGTTATCACTGCATGATCAGTGACGTGATCAGTGCATGATCAGTCACGTGATCAGTGCATGATCAGCCACGTGATCAGTGCATGATCAGTCACGTGACCAGTACATGGTAGCTGCGTGATCATTTCATGATCAGCCAAGTGAGCAGTGCATGATAGCCACGTGATCAGTGCGTGATCAGTCATGTGATCAGTACATGATCAGTCACGTGATCAGTGCATGATCATTTACGTGATCTGTGCATGATCAGTCACGTGACCAGTATATGGTAGCTACGTGAATATTCCATGACCAGCCAGGTGACAAGTGCATGATAGCCACCTGATGTGTGCATGATCAGTTATGTGAGCAGAATATGATCAGCCACGTGATCAGTGCATGAGTGCCACGTGATCAGTGCATGATCAGTCACGTGACAGGTGTGTGATAAGCCACGTGAACAGTGCATGTTCAGCCACGTGATCAGTGCATGATATCCACGTGATCAGTGCATGATCAGTTACGTGAACAGTGTATGATCAGCCACGTGAGCAGTGCATGGTCAGACACGTGAATAGTGTATGAACAAACAAGTGATCAGTGCATGATATCCACGTGATGAGTGCATGATCAGTCACGTGATATGTGTGTGATCAGCCACGTGATCAGTGCATGATGAGTCAGGTGATCAGTGCAGGATTAATTACGTGATCAGTGCATGATCAGTCACGTGACCAGTACATGGTTGCTACGTGATCATTGCATGATCAGCCACGTGAGCAGTGCATGATACCCACGTGATCAGTGCATGATCAGTCACGTGATCAGTACATGATCAGTCAACTGAACAGTGCCTGATCATTTACGTGATCTGAGCATGATCAGTCACGTGACCAGTATATGGTAGCTATGTGAACATTGCATGACCAGCCAGGTGAGAAGTGCATGATAGCCACGTGATGTGTGCATGATCAGTTACGTGAGCAGAGTATGATCAGCCACGTGATCAGTGCATGAGTGCCACGTGATCAGTGCATATTCAGTCACGTGACAGGTGTGTGGTAAGCCACGTGAACAGTGCATGTTCAGCCACGTGATCAGTGCATGATATCCACGTGATCAGTGCATGATCAGTTACGTGAACAGTGTATGACCAGCCACGTGAGCACTGCATGGTCAGACACGTGAACAGTGTATGATCAAACACGTGATCAGTGCATGATATCCACGGGATCAGTGCATGATCAGTCTCGTGAACAGTGCATGATCAATCACGTGATCAGTGTATGATCAGCCACGTGATCAGTGCATGATAGCCACGTGATCAGTGCATGATCAGCCACGTGACCAGTATATGGTAGCTACGTGAACATTGCATGATCAGCCATGTGATCTGTGCATGATAGCCACGTGATCACTGCATGATAGCCACGTGATCAGCGCATGATCAGTCAGGTGATCAGTGCATGATCAGCCACGTGATCAGTGCATGACGAGGCACGTGATCAGTATGACCAGCCAAGTGATCAGTGCATGATAGCCACGTGATCAGTGCATGATCGTCACGTTATCAGTGTATGATCAGCCACGTGATCAGTGCATGGTCAGACACGTGAACAGTGTATGATCAGCCAGGTGAACAGTGCATGCTCAGTCACGTGATCAGGGCCTGCTGAGCTGCGTGATTCCTGTCTGCTCATCTGCTTGACAATTGCCAGCTGAGCCGCACGATTCCTGCCTGTCATCTGCTTGACAATTGCCAGCTGTGCTGTGTAATTCCTGCCTGCTCAGCTGCTTGATTATTGCCAGCTGAGCAGCATGATTCCTCACAGCTGAGTTCCATGATTATTGCCTGCTGACTGTTTGATTTATGCCTACTCAGCTCTTTGTTTATTGCCTCCAGAGGCACATGATCAGTGTATGAAAGCAAACATGCTCAGCGCATGATCAGTCACATGATCCGCGCCATTAAGTCACGTGATCACTACATGATAGTCATGTGATCAGTCCATGCTCAGTCACGGTATCAGTGCATGATGAGCCACGTGATCAGTGCATGATAGCCACGTGATCATTGCATGATAGCCACGTGATCAGTGCATGATCAGCCAGGTGATCAGTCAATGATTGCTAGGTGATCAGTTCATGATTAGTCACGTGATCTGTGCATGACCAGGCAGGTGATCAGTGTATGATCAGCCATGTGAACAGTGCATGATAGCTGCGTGATCAGTGCATGATCAGTCATCTGATGGGTGTATGATCAGTCACGTGACCGATACATGGTAGCTACATGATCATTGCATGATCAGCCACTTGAGTAGTGCATGATAGCCACGTGATCAGTGCATGATCAGTGACGTAATCAGGGCATGATCAGTCATGTAATCTGTGCATGACCAGGCACGTGATCAGTGTATGACCAGCCATGTGATCAGTGTATGATAGCCACGTGATCAGTGCATGATAAGTCACGTGATCGGTGCATGATCAGTCAAGTGATCAGTGCATGATCAGCCACATGATCAGTGCATGATCAATTACGTCATCAGTGCATGATCAGTCACGTTACCAATACATGGTAGCTGCGTGATCAGTGTATGACCAGCCAAGTGATCAGTGCATGATAGCCACGTGATCAGTGCATGATCAGTCACGTGATCAGTGCATGATCAGTCACGTGATCAGTGCATGATCAGCCACGTGATCAGTGCATGATCAGCCACATGATCAGTGCATGATCAATTACGTGAGCAGTGTATGATCAGCCACGTGATCAGTGCATGGTCAGACACGTGATCAGTGAATGATAGCCACGTGATCAGTGCATGATAGTCACGTGATCAGTGCATGACCAAGCACGTGATACGTGTGTGATCAGCCACGTGATCCGTGCATGATATACACGTGATCAGTGAATGATAGCCACGTGATCAGTGCATGATAACCACGTGATCAGTGCATGATCAGAAACGTGATACGTGTGTGATCAGCCACGTGATCAGTGCATGATCAGTCACGTGACCAGTACATGGTTGCTCTGTGAGCATTGCATGATCAGCCACGTGAGCAGTGCATGATAGCCACGTGATCAGTGTGTGATCAGTCACATGATCAGTACATGATCAGTCACGTGAACAGTGCATGATCATTTACGTGATCTGTGCATGATCAGTCACGTGACCAGTATATTGTACCTACGTGAACATTGCATGACCAGCCAGGTGAGAAGTGCATGATAGCCACCTGATGTGTGCATGATCAGGACGTGAGCAGAATATGATCAGCCACGTGATCAGTGCATGAGGGCCACGTGAACAGTGCATGATCAGTCACGTGACAGGTGTGTGATAAGCCACGTGAACAGTGCATGTTCAGCCACGTGATCAGTGCATGATATCGACGTGATCAGTGCATGATCAGTTACGTGAACAGTGTATGATCAGCCACGTGAGCAGTGCATGGTCAGACACGTGAACAGGGTATGATCAAACACGTGATCAGTGCATGATATCCACGGGATCAGTGCATGATCAGTCTCGTGAAGAGTGCATGATCAGTCACGTGATCAGTGCATGATCAGTCACGTGATCAGTGCATGATCAGCCACGTGGTCAGTGCCTGATCAGCCACATGATCAGTGCATGATCAATTACGTGAGCAGTGTATGATCAGCCACGTGATCAGTGCAGGGTCAGACACGTGATCAGTGAATGATAGCCACGTGATCAGTGCATGATAGTCACGTGATCAGTGCATGACCAAGCACGTGATACGTGTGTGATCAGCCACGTGATCCGTGCATGATATCCACGTGATCAGTGAATGATAGCCACGTGATCAGTGCATGATAACCACGTGATCAGTGCATGATCAGAAACGTGATACGTGTGTGATCAGCCACGTGATCAGTGCATGATCAGTCACGTGACCAGTACATGGTTGCTACATGATCATTGCATGATCAGCCACGTGAGCAGTGCATGATAGCCACGTGATCAGTGTGTGATCAGTCACATGATCAGTACATGATCAGTCACGTGAACAGTGCATGATCATTTACGTGATCTGTGCATGATCAGTCACGTGACCAGTATATTGTACCTACGTGAACATTGCATGACCAGCCAGGTGAGAAGTGCATGATAGCCACCTGATGTGTGCATGATCAGTTACGTGAGCAGAATATGATCAGCCACGTGATCAGTGCATGAGGGCCACGTGATCAGTGCATGATCAGTCACGTGACAGGTGTGTGATAAGCCACGTGAACAGTGCATGTTCAGCCACGTGATCAGTGCATGATATCCACGTGATCAATGCATGATCAGTTACGTGAACAGTGTATGATCAGCCACGTGAGCAGTGCATGTTCAGACACGTGAACAGTGTATGATCAAACAAGTGATCAGTGCATGATATCCATGGGATCAGTGCATGATCAGTCTCGTGAAGAGTGCATGATCAGTCACGTGATCAGTGCATGATCAGTCACGTGATCAGTGCATGATCAGCCACGTGATCAGTGCATGATCATTGCATGATCAATTACGTGAGCACTGTATGATCAGCCACGTGATCAGTGCATGGTCAGACACGTGATCTGTGAATGATAGCCACGTGATCAGTGCATGATAGTCACGTGATCAGTGCATGACCAAGCACGTGATACGTGTGTGATCAGCCACGTGATCAGTGCATGATCAGTCACGTGACCAGTACATGGTTGCTACGTGATCACTGCATCATCAGCCACGTGAGCAGTGCATGATAGCCACGTGATCAGTGTGTGATCAGTCACATGATCAGTACATGATCAGTCACATGAACAGTGCATGATCATTTACGTGATCTGTGCATGATCAGTCACGTGACCAGTATATTGTACCTACGTGAACATTGCATGACCAGCCAGGTGAGAAGTGCATGATAGCCACCTGATGTGTGCATGATCAGTTACGTGAGCAGAATATGATCAGCCACGTGATCAGTGCATGAGGGCCACGTGATCAGTGCATGATCAGTCACGTGGCAGGTGTGTGATAAGCCACGTGAACAGTGCATGTTCAGCCACGTGATCAGTGCATGATATCCACGTGATCAGTGCATGATCAGTTACGTGAACAGTGTATGATCAGCCACGTGAGCAGTGCATGGTCAGACACGTGAACAGTGTATGATCAAACACGTGATCAGTGCATGATATCCACGGGATCAGTGCATGATCAGTCTCGTGAACAGTGCATGATCTGTCACGTGATCAGTGTATGATCAGCCACGTGATCAGTGCATGATAGCCACGTGATCAGTGCATGATCAGCCACGTGATCAGTGTATGATCAGCCACTTGATCAGTGCATGATCAATTACGTGATCAGTGCATGATCAGTCATGTGACCAGTACATGGTAGCTATGTGAACATTGTATGATCAGCCACGTAAGCAGTGCATGATACACACGTGATCAGTGCATGATCAATCACGTGATCAGTACAATATCAATCACGTGAATAGTGCATGATCAATTACGTTACCATTGCATGATCAGTCACGTGACCAGTACATGTAAGCTACGTGATCATTGCAGGATCAGCCACGTGAGCACTGCATGATAGACACATGAACAGTGTATGATCAGCCACGTGATCAGTGCATGATACCTACGTGATCAGTGCATGATCAGTCAAGTGATCAGTTTGAGAACAGTCACGTGATCAGTGCATGATGAGCCACATGATCAGTGCTGGATCAATTACATGATCAGTGCATGATCAGTCAGGTGACCAGTACATGGTTGCTACATGATCATTGCATGATCACCCACGTGAGGAGAGCATGATAGCCACGTGATCAGTGCATGATCAGTCACGTGATCAGTACATGATCAGTCTCGGGAACAGTGCACGATCATTTACGTGATCTGTGCATGATCAGTCGCGTGACCAGTATATGGTAGCTACGTGATCATTGCATGAAGAGCCACGTGTGCAGTGCATGATAGCCACGTGATGTGTGCATGATCAGTCACGTGATCAGTGCATGATCAGCCACGTGATCAGTGCATGACCAGTCACGTGATTAGTGCATGATCAGCCACGTGATCAGTGCATGATCAATTACGTGATCAGTGCATGATCAGTCACGTGACCAGTACATGGTGGCTACATGATCATTGCAGGATCAGCCACGTGATCAGTGCATGATCAGTCACGTGATCAGTGTATGATCAGCCACTTGATCAGGGCATGATCAATTACGTGATCAGTGCATGATAGTCACGTGACCAGTACATGGTAGCTACGTGATCATTGCATGATCAGCCATGTGAACCATGCATGATAGCAACGAGATCAGTGCATGATCACTCACGTGATCAGTGCATGATCAGTCACGTGAACAGTGCATGATAAGTCACGTGACCAGTACATGGTAGCTACGTGATCATTGCATGATCAGCCATGTGAACCGTGCATGATAGCAACGAGATCAGTGCATGATCACTCACGTGATCAGTGCATGATCAGTCACGTGAACAGTGCATGATAAGTCACCTGATCAGTGTATGATCAATTACGTGATCAGTGCATGATCACTCACGTGACCAGTACATGGTAGCTACGTGATCATTGCATGATCAGCCACGTGAGCAGTGCATGATAGCCGCGTGATCACTGCATGACCTGTCACATGGTCAGTGTATGTTTATCCACGTGATCAGTGCATGGGCAGTCAGGTGATAAGTGCATGATCATCCACGTGATCAGTGCATGTGGAGTCATGTAGTCAATGCATGATAGCGCCGTGATCACTGCACGATCAGTCCCGTGATGAGTGTATGATCAGTCACGTGATCAGTACATGATCAGTCACGTGAACAGTGCATTATCATTTACGTGATCTGTGCATGATCAGTCACGTGACCAGTATATGGTAGCTTCTTGATCATTCCATGACGAACCACGTGAGCAGTGCCTGATAGCCACGTGATGTGTGCATGATGAGTTACATGAGCAGAGTATGATCAGCCACGTGATCAGTGCATGAGTGCCACGTGATCAGTGCATGATATGTCATGTGACAGGTGTGTGATCAGCCACGTGAACCGTGCATGTTCAGCCACGTATTCAGTGCATGATAGCCACGTGATCAGTGCATGATCAGTTACGTGATCAGTGCATGATCAGTTACGTGAGAAGTGTATGATCAGCCACGTGATCAGTGCATGGTCAGACACGTGAACAGTGTATGATTAGCCACGTGATCAGTGCATGATATCCAAGTGATCAGTGCTTGATCAGCTACGTGAGAAGTGTATGATCAGCCACGTGATCAGTGCATGGTCAGACACGTGAACAGTGTATGATTAGCCACGTGATCAGTGCATGATATCCAAGTGATCAGTGCTTGATCAATCACGTGATCTGTGTATGATCAGCCAGGTGAACAGTGCATGCTCAGTCACGTGATCAGGGCCTGCTGAGCTGCGTGATTACTGTCTGCTCATCTGCTTGACAATTGCCAGCTGAGCTGCACGATTCCTGCCTGTCATCTGCTTGACAATTGCCAGCTGTGCTGCGTAATTCCTGCCTGCTCAGCTGCTTGATTATTGCCAGCTGAGCAGCATGATTCCTCACAGCTGAGTTCCATGATTATTGCCTGCTGACTGTTTGATTTATGCCTACTCAGCTCTTTGTTTATTGCCTCCAGAGGCACATGATCAGTGTATGATAGCAAACATGCTCAGCGCATGATCAGTCACATTGTCAGCGCCATTAAGTCACGTGATCACTACATGATAGTCATGTGATCAGTCCATGCTCAGTCACGGTATCAGTGCATGATGAGCCACGTGATCAGTGCATGATAGCCACGTGATCATTGCATGATAGCCACGTGATCAGTGCATGATCAGCCAGGTGATCAGTGAATGATTGCTACGTGATCAGTTCATGATTAGTCACGTGATCTGTGCATGACCAGGCAGGTGATCAGTGTATGATCAGCCACTTGAACAGTGCATGATAGCCACGTGATCAGTGCATGATCAGTCACATGATGGGTGTATGATCAGTCACGTGACCGGTACATGGTAGCTACATGATCATTGCATGATCATCCACGTGAGTAGTGCATGATAGCCACGTGATCAGTGCATGATCAGTGACGTGATCAGTGCATGATCAGTCATGTAATCTGTGCATGACCAGGCACGGGATCAGTGTATGACCAGCCATGTGATCAGTGTATGATAGTCACGTGATCAGTGCATGATAAGTCACGTGATCAGTGCATGATCAGCCAGGTGATCAGTGAATGATTGCTACGTGATCAGTTCATGATTAGTCACGTGATCTGTGCATGACCAGGCACGTGATCAGTGTATGACCAGCCATGTGATCAGTGTATGATAGCCAGGTGATCAGTGCATGATAAGTCACGTGATCAGTGCATGATCAGTCAAGTGATCAGTGCATGATCAATTACGTCATCAGTGCATGATCAGTCACGTGACCAGTACATGGTAGCTGCGTGATGAGTGTATGACCAGCCAAGTGATCAGTGCATGATAGGCACGTTATCATGCATGATCAGTCGACGTGATCAGTGCATGATCAGTACACGTGATTCAGGATGATCAGCACGTACAGATGCATGATATCACGTGACAGTACATGGTAGCATGCGTGAATGAGTGTATGACCAGCCAGTGTCAGTGCATGATAGGCACGTTATCACTGCAATGATCAGTGACGTGATCATGGCCATGATTCAGTCACGTGATTCAGTGCATGATAGCCACGTGACCAGTGGCATGATCAGTCACGTGAAGTACTGGTAGCTGCGTGATATTTCATGATCAGCCCAGTGAGCAGTGCATGATAGCCGTGATCAGTGCGTTGATCAGTCATGTGATCATAATGATCAGTCACGTGATCAGTGCATGATCATTCAGGTCATCTGTGCATGATCAGTCACGTGACCAGTATATGGTAGCTACGTGACTATTCCATGACCAGCCAGGTGACAAGTGCATGATAGCCACCTGATGTGTGCATGATCAGTTATGTGAGCAGAATATGATCAGCCACGTGATCAGTGCATGAGTGCCACGTGATCAGTGCATGATCAGTCACGTGACAGGTGTGTGATAAGCCACGTGAACAGTGCATGTTCAGCCACGTGATCAGTGCATGATATCCACGTGATCAGTGCATGATCAGTTACGTGAACAGTGTATGATCAGCCACGTGAGCAGTGCATGGTCAGACACGTGAATAGTGTATGAACAAACAAGTGATCAGTGCATGATATCCACGTGATGAGTGCATGATCAGTCACGTGATATGTGTGTGATCAGCCACGTGATCAGTGCATGATGAGTCAGGTGATCAGTGCAGGATTAATTACGTGATCAGTGCATGATCAGTCACGTGACCAGTACATGGTTGCTACGTGATCATTGCATGATCAGCCACGTGAGCAGTGCATGATACCCACGTGATCAGTGCATGATCAGTCACATGATCAGTACATGATCAGTCACGTGAACAGTGCCTGATCATTTACGTGATCTGAGCATGATCAGTCACGTGACCAGTATATGGTAGCTATGTGAACATTGCATGACCAGCCAGGTGAGAAGTGCATGATAGCCACGTGATGTGTGCATGATCAGTTACGTGAGCAGAGTATGATCAGCCACGTGATCAGTGCATGAGTGCCACGTGATCAGTGCATATTCAGTCACGTGACAGGTGTGTGGTAAGCCACGTGAACAGTGCATGTTCAGCCACGTGATCAGTGCATGATATCCACGTGATCAGTGCATGATCAGTTACGTGAACAGTGTATGACCAGCCACGTGAGCAGTGCATGGTCAGACACGTGAACAGTGTATGATCAAACACGTGATCAGTGCATGATATCCACGGGATCAGTGCATGATCAGTCTCGGGAACAGTGCATGATCAATCACGTGATCAGTGTATGATCAGCCACGTGATCAGTGCATGATAGCCACGTGATCAGTGCATGATCAGCCACGTGACCAGTATATGGTAGCTACGTGAACATTGCATGATCAGCCATGTGATCTGTGCATGATAGCCACGTGATCACTGCATGATAGCCACGTGATCAGCGCATGATCAGTCAGGTGATCAGTGCATGATCAGCCACGTGATCAGTGCATGACGAGGCACGTGATCAGTATGACCAGCCAAGTGATCAGTGCATGATAGCCACGTGATCAGTGCATGATCGTCACGTTATCAGTGTATGATCAGCCACGTGATCAGTGCATGGTCAGACACGTGAACAGTGTATGATCAGCCAGGTGAACAGTGCATGCTCAGGCACGTGATCAGGGCCTGCTGAGCTGCGTGATTCCTGTCTGCTCATCTGCTTGACAATTGCCAGCTGAGCTGCACGATTCCTGCCTGTCATCTGCTTGACAATTGCCAGCTGTGCTGTGTAATTCCTGCCTGCTCAGCTGCTTGATTATTGCCAGCTGAGCAGCATGATTCCTCACAGCTGAGTTCCATGATTATTGCCTGCTGACTGTTTGATTTATGCCTACTCAGCTCTTTGTTTATTGCCTCCAGAGGCACATGATCAGTGTATGAAAGCAAACATGCTCAGCGCATGATCAGTCACATGATCCGCGCCATTAAGTCACGTGATCACTACATGATAGTCATGTGATCAGTCCATGCTCAGTCACGGTATCAGTGCATGATGAGCCACGTGATCAGTGCATGATAGCCACGTGATCATTGCATGATAGCCACGTGATCAGTGCATGATCAGCCAGGTGATCAGTCAATGATTGCTAGGTGATCAGTTCATGATTAGTCACGTGATCTGTGCATGACCAGGCAGGTGATCAGTGTATGATCAGCCATGTGAACAGTGCATGATAGCCACGTGATCAGTGCATGATCAGTCACCTGATGGGTGTATGATCAGTCACGTGACCGATACATGGTAGCTACATGATCATTGCATGATCAGCCACTTGAGTAGTGCATGATAGCCACGTGATCAGTGCATGATCAGTGACGTAATCAGGGCATGATCAGTCATGTAATCTGTGCATGACCAGGCACGTGATCAGTGTATGACCAGCCATGTGATCAGTGTATGATAGCCACGTGATCAGTGCATGATAAATCACGTGATCGGTGCATGATCAGTCAAGTGATCAGTGCATGATCAGCCACATGATCAGTGCATGATCAATTACGTCATCAGTGCATGATCAGTCACGTGACCAGTACATGGTAGCTGCGTGATCAGTGTATGACCAGCCAAGTGATCAGTGCATGATAGCCACGTGATCAGTGCATGATCAGTCACGTGATCAGTGCATGATCAGTCACGTGATCAGTGCATGATCAGCCACGTGATCAGTGCATGATCAGCCACATGATCAGTGCATGATCAATTACGTGAGCAGTGTATGATCAGCCACGTGATCAGTGCATGGTCAGACACGTGATCAGTGAATGATAGCCACGTGATCAGTGCATGATAGTCACGTGATCAGTGCATGACCAAGCACGTGATACGTGTGTGATCAGCCACGTGATCCGGGCATGATATACACGTGATCAGTGAATGATAGCCACGTGATCAGTGCATGATAACCACGTGATCAGTGCATGATCAGAATCGTGATACGTGTGTGATCAGCCACGTGATCAGTGCATGATCAGTCACGTGACCAGTACATGGTTGCTCTGTGATCATTGCATGATCAGCCACGTGAGCAGTGCATGATAGCCACGTGATCAGTGTGTGATCAGTCACATGATCAGTACATGATCAGTCAGGTGAACAGTGCATGATCATTTACGTGATCTGTGCATGATCAGTCACGTGACCAGTATATTGTACCTACGTGAACATTGCATGACCAGCCAGGTGAGAAGTGCATGATAGCCACCTGATGTGTGCATGATCAGTACGTGAGCAGAATATGATCAGCCACGTGATCAGTGCATGAGGGCCACGTGAACAGTGCATGATCAGTCACGTGACAGGTGTGTGATAAGCCACGTGAACAGTGCATGTTCAGCCACGTGATCAGTGCATGATATCCACGTGATCAGTGCATGATCAGTTACGTGAACAGTGTATGATCAGCCACGTGAGCAGTGCATGGTCAGACACGTGAACAGGGTATGATCAAACACGTGATCAGTGCATGATATCCACGGGATCAGTGCATGATCAGTCTCGTGAAGAGTGCATGATCAGTCACGTGATCAGTGCATGATCAGTCACGTGATCAGTGCATGATCAGCCACGTGATCAGTGCATGATCAGCCACATGATCAGTGCATGATCAATTACGTGAGCAGTGTATGATCAGCCACGTGATCAGTGCAGGGTCAGACACGTGATCAGTGCATGATAGTCACGTGATCAGTGCATGACCAAGCACGTGATACGTGTGTGATCAGCCACGTGATCCGGGCATGATATACACGTGATCAGTGAATGATAGCCACGTGATCAGTGCATGATAACCACGTGATCAGTGCATGATCAGAATCGTGATACGTGTGTGATCAGCCACGTGATCAGTGCATGATCAGTCACGTGACCAGTACATGGTTGCTCTGTGATCATTGCATGATCAGCCACGTGAGCAGTGCATGATAGCCACGTGATCAGTGTGTGATCAGTCACATGATCAGTACATGATCAGTCAGGTGAACAGTGCATGATCATTTACGTGATCTGTGCATGATCAGTCACGTGACCAGTATATTGTACCTACGTGAACATTGCATGACCAGCCAGGTGAGAAGTGCATGATAGCCACCTGATGTGTGCATGATCAGTACGTGAGCAGAATATGATCAGCCACGTGATCAGTGCATGAGGGCCACGTGAACAGTGCATGATCAGTCACGTGACAGGTGTGTGATAAGCCACGTGAACAGTGCATGTTCAGCCACGTGATCAGTGCATGATATCCACGTGATCAGTGCATGATCAGTTACGTGAACAGTGTATGATCAGCCACGTGAGCAGTGCATGGTCAGACACGTGAACAGGGTATGATCAAACACGTGATCAGTGCATGATATCCACGGGATCAGTGCATGATCAGTCTCGTGAAGAGTGCATGATCAGTCACGTGATCAGTGCATGATCAGTCACGTGATCAGTGCATGATCAGCCACGTGGTCAGTGCATGATCAGCCACATGATCAGTGCATGATCAATTACGTGAGCAGTGTATGATCAGCCACGTGATCAGTGCAGGGTCAGACACGTGATCAGTGAATGATAGCCACGTGATCAGTGCATGATAGTCACGTGATCAGTGCATGACCAAGCACGTGATACGTGTGTGATCAGCCACGTGATCCGTGCATGATATCCACGTGATCAGTGAATGATAGCCACGTGATCAGTGCATGATAACCACGTGATCAGTGCATGATCAGAAACGTGATACGTGTGTGATCAGCCACGTGATCAGTGCATGATCAGTCACGTGACCAGTACATGGTTGCTACGTGATCATTGCATGATCAGCCACGTGAGCAGTGCATGATAGCCACGTGATCAGTGTGTGATCAGTCACATGATCAGTACATGATCAGTCACGTGAACAGTGCATGATCATTTACGTGATCTGTGCATGATCAGTCACGTGACCAGTATATTGTACCTACGTGAACATTGCATGACCAGCCAGGTGAGAAGTGCATGATAGCCACCTGATGTGTGCATGATCAGTTACGTGAGCAGAATATGATCAGCCACGTGATCAGTGCATGAGGGCCACGTGAACAGTGCATGATCAGTCACGTGACAGGTGTGTGATAAGCCACGTGAACAGTGCATGTTCAGCCACGTGATCAGTGCATGATATCGACGTGATCAGTGCATGATCAGTTACGTGAACAGTGTATGATCAGCCACGTGAGCAGTGCATGGTCAGACACGTGAACAGTGTATGATCAAACAAGTGATCAGTGCATGATATCCACGGGATCAGTGCATGATCAGTCTCGTGAAGAGTGCATGATCAGTCACGTGATCAGTGCATGATCAGTCACGTGATCAGTGCATGATCAGCCACGTGATCAGTGCATGATCATTGCATGATCAATTACGTGAGCACTGTATGATCAGCCACGTGATCAGTGCATGGTCAGACACGTGATCTGTGAATGATAGCCACGTGATCAGTGCATGATAGTCACGTGATCAGTGCATGACCAAGCACGTGATACGTGTGTGATCAGCCACGTGATCAGTGCATGATCAGTCACGTGACCAGTACATGGTTGCTACGTGATCACTGCATCATCAGCCACGTGAGCAGTGCATGATAGCCACGTGATCAGTGTGTGATCAGTCACATGATCAGTACATGATCAGTCACATGAACAGTGCATGATCATTTACGTGATCTGTGCATGATCAGTCACGTGACCAGTATATTGTACCTACGTGAACATTGCATGACCAGCCAGGTGAGAAGTGCATGATAGCCACCTGATGTGTGCATGATCAGTTACGTGAGCAGAATATGATCAGCCACGTGATCAGTGCATGAGGGCCACGTGATCAGTGCATGATCAGTCACGTGGCAGGTGTGTGATAAGCCACGTGAACAGTGCATGTTCAGCCACGTGATCAGTGCATGATATCCACGTGATCAGTGCATGATCAGTTACGTGAACAGTGTATGATCAGCCACGTGAGCAGTGCATGGTCAGACACGTGAACAGTGTATGATCAAACACGTGATCAGTGCATGATATCCACGGGATCAGTGCATGATCAGTCTCGTGAACAGTGCATGATCTGTCACGTGATCAGTGTATGATCAGCCACGTGATCAGTGCATGATAGCCACGTGATCAGTGCATGATCAGCCACGTGATCAGTGTATGATCAGCCACTTGAACAGTGCATGATCAATTACGTGATCAGTGCATGATCAGTCATGTGACCAGTACATGGTAGCTATGTGAACATTGTATGATCAGCCACGTAAGCAGTGCATGATACACACGTGATCAGTGCATGATCAATCACGTGATCAGTACAATATCAATCACGTGAATAGTGCATGATCAATTACGTTACCATTGCATGATCAGTCACGTGACCAGTACATGTAAGCTACGTGATCATTGCAGGATCAGCCACGTGAGCACTGCATGATAGACACATGAACAGTGTATGATCAGCCACGTGATCAGTGCATGATACCTACGTGGTCAGTGCATGATCAGTCAAGTGATCAGTTTGAGAACAGTCACGTGATCAGTGCATGATGAGCCACATGATCAGTGCTGGATCAATTACATGATCAGTGCATGATCAGTCAGGTGACCAGTACATGGTTGCTACATGATCATTGCATGATCACCCACGTGAGGAGAGCATGATAGCCACGTGATCAGTGCATGATCAGTCACGTGATCAGTACATGATCAGTCTCGGGAACAGTGCACGATCATTTACGTGATCTGTGCATGATCAGTCGCGTGACCAGTATATGGTAGCTACGTGATCATTGCATGAAGAGCCACGTGTGCAGTGCATGATAGCCACGTGATGTGTGCATGATCAGTCACGTGATCAGTGCATGATCAGCCACGTGATCAGTGCATGACCAGTCACGTGATTAGTGCATGATCAGCCACGTGATCAGTGCATGATCAATTACGTGATCAGTGCATGATCAGTCACGTGACCAGTACATGGTAGCTACATGATCATTGCAGGATCAGCCACGTGATCAGTGCATGATCAGTCACGTGATCAGTGTATGATCAGCCACTTGATCAGGGCATGATCAATTACGTGATCAGTGCATGATAGTCACGTGACCAGTACATGGTAGCTACGTGATCATTGCATGATCAGCCATGTGAACCATGCATGATAGCAACGAGATCAGTGCATGATCACTCACGTGATCAGTGCATGATCAGTCACGTGAACAGTGCATGATAAGTCACGTGACCAGTACATGGTAGCTACGTGATCATTGCATGATCAGCCATGTGAACCGTGCATGATAGCAACGAGATCAGTGCATGATCACTCACGTGATCAGTGCATGATCAGTCACGTGAACAGTGCATGATAAGTCACCTGATCAGTGTATGATCAATTACGTGATCAGTGCATGATCACTCACGTGACCAGTACATGGGAGCTACGTGATCATTGCATGATCAGCCACGTGAGCAGTGCATGATAGCCGCGTGATCACTGCATGACCTGTCACATGGTCAGTGTATGTTTATCCACGTGATCAGTGCATGGGCAGTCAGGTGATAAGTGCATGATCATCCACGTGATCAGTGCATGTGGAGTCATGTAGTCAATGCATGATAGCGCCGTGATCACTGCACGATCAGTCCCGTGATGAGTGTATGATCAGTCACGTGATCAGTACATGATCAGTCACGTGAACAGTGCATTATCATTTACGTGATCTGTGCATGATCAGTCACGTGACCAGTATATGGTAGCTTCTTGATCATTCCATGACGAACCACGTGAGCAGTGCCTGATAGCCACGTGATGTGTGCATGATGAGTTACATGAGCAGAGTATGATCAGCCACGTGATCAGTGCATGAGTGCCACGTGATCAGTGCATGATATGTCATGTGACAGGTGTGTGATCAGCCACGTGAACCGTGCATGTTCAGCCACGTATTCAGTGCATGATAGCCACGTGATCAGTGCATGATCAGTTACGTGATCAGTGCATGATCAGTTACGTGAGAAGTGTATGATCAGCCACGTGATCAGTGCATGGTCAGACACGTGAACAGTGTATGATTAGCCACGTGATCAGTGCATGATATCCAAGTGATCAGTGCTTGATCAGCTACGTGAGAAGTGTATGATCAGCCACGTGATCAGTGCATGGTCAGACACGTGAACAGTGTATGATTAGCCACGTGATCAGTGCATGATATCCAAGTGATCAGTGCTTGATCAATCACGTGATCTGTGTATGATCAGCCAGGTGAACAGTGCATGCTCAGTCACGTGATCAGGGCCTGCTGAGCTGCGTGATTCCTGTCTGCTCATCTGCTTGACAATTGCCAGCTGAGCTGCACGATTCCTGCCTGTCATCTGCTTGACAATTGCCAGCTGTGCTGCGTAATTCCTGCCTGCTCAGCTGCTTGATTATTGCCAGCTGAGCAGCATGATTCCTCACAGCTGAGTTCCATGATTATTGCCTGCTGACTGTTTGATTTATGCCTACTCAGCTCTTTGTTTATTGCCTCCAGAGGCACATGATCAGTGTATGATAGCAAACATGCTCAGCGCATGATCAGTCACATTGTCAGCGCCATTAAGTCACGTGATCACTACATGATAGTCATGTGATCAGTCCATGCTCAGTCACGGTATCAGTGCATGATGAGCCACGTGATCAGTGCATGATAGCCACGTGATCATTGCATGATAGCCACGTGATCAGTGCATGATCAGCCAGGTGATCAGTGAATGATTGCTACGTGATCAGTTCATGATTAGTCACGTGATCTGTGCATGACCAGGCAGGTGATCAGTGTATGATCAGCCACTTGAACAGTGCATGATAGCCACGTGATCAGTGCATGATCAGTCACATGATGGGTGTATGATCAGTCACGTGACCGGTACATGGTAGCTACATGATCATTGCATGATCATACACGTGAGTAGTGCATGATAGCCACGTGATCAGTGCATGATCAGTGACGTGATCAGTGCATGATCAGTCATGTAATCTGTGCATGACCAGGCACGGGATCAGTGTATGACCAGCCATGTGATCAGTGTATGATAGTCACGTGATCAGTGCATGATAAGTCACGTGATCAGTGCATGATCAGCCAGGTGATCAGTGAATGATTGCTACGTGATCAGTTCATGATTAGTCACGTGATCTGTGCATGACCAGGCACGTGATCAGTGTATGACGAGCCATGTGATCAGTGTATGATAGCCAGGTGATCAGTGCATGATAAGTCACGTGAACAGTGCATGATCAGCCACATGATCAGTGCATGATCAATTACGTCATCAGTGCATGATCAGTCACGTGACCAGTACATGGTAGCTGCGTGATGAGTGTATGACCAGCCAAGTGATCAGTGCATGATAGGCACGTTATCACTGCATGATCAGTGACGTGATCAGTGCATGATCAGTCACGTGATCAGGGCATGATCAGCCACGTGACCAGTGCATGATCAGTCACGTGACCAGTACATGGTAGCTGCGTGATGAGTGTATGACCAGCCAAGTGATCAGTGCATGATAGGCACGTTATCACTGCATGATCAGTGACGTGATCAGTGCATGATCAGTCACGTGATCAGTGCATGATCAGCCACGTGACCAGTGCATGATCAGTCACGTGACCAGTACATGGTAGCTGCGTGATCATTTCATGATCAGCCCAGTGAGCAGTGCATGATAGCCACGTGATCAGTGCGTGATCAGTCATGTGATCAGTACATGATCAGTCACGTGATCAGTGCATGATCATTCAGGTCATCTGTGCATGATCAGTCACGTGACCAGTATATGGTAGCTACGTGACTATTCCATGACCAGCCAGGTGACAAGTGCATGATAGCCACCTGATGTGTGCATGATCAGTTATGTGAGCAGAATATGATCAGCCACGTGATCAGTGCATGAGTGCCACGTGATCAGTGCATGATCAGTCACGTGACAGGTGTGTGATAAGCCACGTGAACAGTGCATGTTCAGCCACGTGATCAGTGCATGATATCCACGTGATCAGTGCATGATCAGTTACGTGAACAGTGTATGATCAGCCACGTGAGCAGTGCATGGTCAGACACGTGAATAGTGTATGAACAAACAAGTGATCAGTGCATGATATCCACGTGATGAGTGCATGATCAGTCACGTGATATGTGTGTGATCAGCCACGTGATCAGTGCATGATGAGTCAGGTGATCAGTGCAGGATTAATTACGTGATCAGTGCATGATCAGTCACGTGACCAGTACATG
Source organism: Bos taurus (assembly GCF_002263795.3). NCBI lineage: Eukaryota > Metazoa > Chordata > Mammalia > Artiodactyla > Bovidae > Bos > Bos taurus. Next base: position 30,601 of record NW_020190189.1, read on the forward strand.
GTTGCTACGTGATCATTGCATGATCAGCCACGTGAGCAGTGCATGATACCCACGTGATCAGTGCATGATCAGTCACATGATCAGTACATGATCAGTCACGTGAACAGTGCCTGATCATTTACGTGATCTGAGCATGATCAGTCACGTGACCAGTATATGGTAGCTATGTGAACATTGCATGACCAGCCAGGTGAGAAGTGCATGATAGCCACGTGATGTGTGCATGATCAGTTACGTGAGCAGAGTATGATCAGCCACGTGATCAGTGCATGAGTGCCACGTGATCAGTGCATATTCAGTCACGTGACAGGTGTGTGGTAAGCCACGTGAACAGTGCATGTTCAGCCACGTGATCAGTGCATGATATCCACGTGATCAGTGCATGATCAGTTACGTGAACAGTGTATGACCAGCCACGTGAGCAGTGCATGGTCAGACACGTGAACAGTGTATGATCAAACACGTGATCAGTGCATGATATCCACGGGATCAGTGCATGATCAGTCTCGGGAACAGTGCATGATCAATCACGTGATCAGTGTATGATCAGCCACGTGATCAGTGCATGATAGCCACGTGATCAGTGCATGATCAGCCACGTGACCAGTATATGGTAGCTACGTGAACATTGCATGATCAGCCATGTGATCTGTGCATGATAGCCACGTGATCACTGCATGATAGCCACGTGATCAGCGCATGATCAGTCAGGTGATCAGTGCATGATCAGCCACGTGATCAGTGCATGACGAGGCACGTGATCAGTATGACCAGCCAAGTGATCAGTGCATGATAGCCACGTGATCAGTGCATGATCGTCACGTTATCAGTGTATGATCAGCCACGTGATCAGTGCATGGTCAGACACGTGAACAGTGTATGATCAGCCAGGTGAACAGTGCATGCTCAGTCACGTGATCAGGGCCTGCTGAGCTGCGTGATTCCTGTCTGCTCATCTGCTTGACAATTGCCAGCTGAGCTGCACGATTCCTGCCTGTCATCTGCTTGACAATTGCCAGCTGTGCTGTGTAATTCCTGCCTGCTCAGCTGCTTGATTATTGCCAGCTGAGCAGCATGATTCCTCACAGCTGAGTTCCATGATTATTGCCTGCTGACTGTTTGATTTATGCCTACTCAGCTCTTTGTTTATTGCCTCCAGAGGCACATGATCAGTGTATGAAAGCAAACATGCTCAGCGCATGATCAGTCACATGATCCGCGCCATTAAGTCACGTGATCACTACATGATAGTCATGTGATCAGTCCATGCTCAGTCACGGTATCAGTGCATGATGAGCCACGTGATCAGTGCATGATAGCCACGTGATCATTGCATGATAGCCACGTGATCAGTGCATGATCAGCCAGGTGATCAGTCAATGATTGCTAGGTGATCAGTTCATGATTAGTCACGTGATCTGTGCATGACCAGGCAGGTGATCAGTGTATGATCAGCCATGTGAACAGTGCATGATAGCCACGTGATCAGTGCATGATCAGTCACCTGATGGGTGTATGATCAGTCACGTGACCGATACATGGTAGCTACATGATCATTGCATGATCAGCCACTTGAGTAGTGCATGATAGCCACGTGATCAGTGCATGATCAGTGACGTAATCAGGGCATGATCAGTCATGTAATCTGTGCATGACCAGGCACGTGATCAGTGTATGACCAGCCATGTGATCAGTGTATGATAGCCACGTGATCAGTGCATGATAAATCACGTGATCGGTGCATGATCAGTCAAGTGATCAGTGCATGATCAGCCACATGATCAGTGCATGATCAATTACGTCATCAGTGCATGATCAGTCACGTGACCAGTACATGGTAGCTGCGTGATCAGTGTATGACCAGCCAAGTGATCAGTGCATGATAGCCACGTGATCAGTGCATGATCAGTCACGTGATCAGTGCATGATCAGTCACGTGATCAGTGCATGATCAGCCACGTGATCAGTGCATGATCAGCCACATGATCAGTGCATGATCAATTACGTGAGCAGTGTATGATCAGCCACGTGATCAGTGCATGGTCAGACACGTGATCAGTGAATGATAGCCACGTGATCAGTGCATGATAGTCACGTGATCAGTGCATGACCAAGCACGTGATACGTGTGTGATCAGCCACGTGATCCGGGCATGATATACACGTGATCAGTGAATGATAGCCACGTGATCAGTGCATGATAACCACGTGATCAGTGCATGATCAGAATCGTGATACGTGTGTGATCAGCCACGTGATCAGTGCATGATCAGTCACGTGACCAGTACATGGTTGCTCTGTGATCATTGCATGATCAGCCACGTGAGCAGTGCATGATAGCCACGTGATCAGTGTGTGATCAGTCACATGATCAGTACATGATCAGTCAGGTGAACAGTGCATGATCATTTACGTGATCTGTGCATGATCAGTCACGTGACCAGTATATTGTACCTACGTGAACATTGCATGACCAGCCAGGTGAGAAGTGCATGATAGCCACCTGATGTGTGCATGATCAGTACGTGAGCAGAATATGATCAGCCACGTGATCAGTGCATGAGGGCCACGTGAACAGTGCATGATCAGTCACGTGACAGGTGTGTGATAAGCCACGTGAACAGTGCATGTTCAGCCACGTGATCAGTGCATGATATCCACGTGATCAGTGCATGATCAGTTACGTGAACAGTGTATGATCAGCCACGTGAGCAGTGCATGGTCAGACACGTGAACAGGGTATGATCAAACACGTGATCAGTGCATGATATCCACGGGATCAGTGCATGATCAGTCTCGTGAAGAGTGCATGATCAGTCACGTGATCAGTGCATGATCAGTCACGTGATCAGTGCATGATCAGCCACGTGATCAGTGCATGATCAGCCACATGATCAGTGCATGATCAATTACGTGAGCAGTGTATGATCAGCCACGTGATCAGTGCAGGGTCAGACACGTGATCAGTGCATGATAGTCACGTGATCAGTGCATGACCAAGCACGTGATACGTGTGTGATCAGCCACGTGATCCGGGCATGATATACACGTGATCAGTGAATGATAGCCACGTGATCAGTGCATGATAACCACGTGATCAGTGCATGATCAGAATCGTGATACGTGTGTGATCAGCCACGTGATCAGTGCATGATCAGTCACGTGACCAGTACATGGTTGCTCTGTGATCATTGCATGATCAGCCACGTGAGCAGTGCATGATAGCCACGTGATCAGTGTGTGATCAGTCACATGATCAGTACATGATCAGTCAGGTGAACAGTGCATGATCATTTACGTGATCTGTGCATGATCAGTCACGTGACCAGTATATTGTACCTACGTGAACATTGCATGACCAGCCAGGTGAGAAGTGCATGATAGCCACCTGATGTGTGCATGATCAGTACGTGAGCAGAATATGATCAGCCACGTGATCAGTGCATGAGGGCCACGTGAACAGTGCATGATCAGTCACGTGACAGGTGTGTGATAAGCCACGTGAACAGTGCATGTTCAGCCACGTGATCAGTGCATGATATCCACGTGATCAGTGCATGATCAGTTACGTGAACAGTGTATGATCAGCCACGTGAGCAGTGCATGGTCAGACACGTGAACAGGGTATGATCAAACACGTGATCAGTGCATGATATCCACGGGATCAGTGCATGATCAGTCTCGTGAAGAGTGCATGATCAGTCACGTGATCAGTGCATGATCAGTCACGTGATCAGTGCATGATCAGCCACGTGATCAGTGCATGATCAGCCACATGATCAGTGCATGATCAATTACGTGAGCAGTGTATGATCAGCCACGTGATCAGTGCAGGGTCAGACACGTGATCAGTGAATGATAGCCACGTGATCAGTGCATGATAGTCACGTGATCAGTGCATGACCAAGCACGTGATACGTGTGTGATCAGCCACGTGATCCGTGCATGATATCCACGTGATCAGTGAATGATAGCCACGTGATCAGTGCATGATAACCACGTGATCAGTGCATGATCAGAAACGTGATACGTGTGTGATCAGCCACGTGATCAGTGCATGATCAGTCACGTGACCAGTACATGGTTGCTACGTGATCATTGCATGATCAGCCACGTGAGCAGTGCATGATAGCCACGTGATCAGTGTGTGATCAGTCACATGATCAGTACATGATCAGTCATGTGAACAGTGCATGATCATTTACGTGATCTGTGCATGATCAGTCACGTGACCAGTATATTGTACCTACGTGAACATTGCATGACCAGCCAGGTGAGAAGTGCATGATAGCCACCTGATGTGTGCATGATCAGTTACGTGAGCAGAATATGATCAGCCACGTGATCAGTGCATGAGGGCCACGTGATCAGTGCATGATCAGTCACGTGATAGGTGTGTGATAAGCCACGTGAACAGTGCATGTTCAGCCACGTGATCAGTGCATGATATCCACGTGATCAGTGCATGATCAGTTACGTGAACAGTATATGATCAGCCACGTGAGCAGTGCATGGTCAGACACGTGAACAGTGTATGATCAAACAAGTGATCAGTGCATGATATCCACGGGATCAGTGCATGATCAGTCTCATGAAGAGTGCATGATCAGTCACGTGATCAGTGCATGATCAGTCACGTGATCAGTGCATGATCAGCCACGTGATCAGTGCATGATCAGTGCATGATCAATTACGTGAGCACTGTATGATCAGCCACGTGATCAGTGCTTGGTCAGACACGTGATCTGTGAATGATAGCCACGTGATCAGTGCATGATAGTCACGTGATCAGTGCATGACCAAGCACGTGATACGTGTGTGATCAGCCACGTGATCAGTGCATGATCAGTCACGTGACCAGTACATGGTTGCTACGTGATCACTGCATCATCAGCCACGTGAGCAGTGCATGATAGCCACGTGATCAGTGTGTGATCAGTCACATGATCAGTACATGATCAGTCACATGAACAGTGCATGATCATTTACGTGATCTGTGCATGATCAGTCACGTGACCAGTATATTGTACCTACGTGAACATTGCATGACCAGCCAGGTGAGAAGTGCATGATAGCCACCTGATGTGTGCAGGATCAGTTACGTGAGCAGAATATGATCAGCCACGTGATCAGTGCATGAGGGCCACGTGATCAGTGCATGATCAGTCACGTGGCAGGTGTGTGATAAGCCACGTGAACAGTGCATGTTCAGCCACGTGATCAGTGCATGATATCCACGTGATCAGTGCATGATCAGTTACGTGAACAGTGTATGATCAGCCACGTGAGCAGTGCATGGTCAGACACGTGAACAGTGTATGATCAAACACGTGATCAGTGCATGATATCCACGGGATCAGTGCATGATCAGTCTCTGTGAACAGTGCATGATCTGTCACGTGATCAGTGTATGATCAGCCACGTGATCAGTGCATGATAGCCACGTGATCAGTGCATGATCAGCCACGTGATCAGTGTATGATCAGCCACTTGATCAGTGCATGATCAATTACGTGATCAGTGCATGATCAGTCATGTGACCAGTACATGGTAGCTATGTGAACATTGTATGATCAGCCACGTAAGCAGTGCATGATAGACACGTGATCAGTGCATGATCAATCACGTGATCAGTACAATATCAATCACGTGAATAGTGCATGATCAATTATGTTACCATTGCATGATCAGTCATGTGACCAGTACATATAAGCTACGAGATCATGGCAGGATCAGCCACGTGAGCACTGCATGATAGACACATGAACAGTGTATGATCAGCCACGTGATCAGTGCATGATACCTACGTGATCAGTGCATGATCAGTCAAGTGATCAGTTTGAGAACAGTCACGTGATCAGTGCATGATGAGCCACATGATCAGTGCTGGATCAATTACATGATCAGTGCATGATCAGTCAGGTGACCAGTACATGGTTGCTACATGATCATTGCATGATCACCCACGTGAGGAGAGCATGATAGCCACGTGATCAGTGCATGATCAGTCACGTGATCAGTACATGATCAGTCTCGGGAACAGTGCATGATCATTTACGTGATCTGTGCATGATCAGTCGCGTGACCAGTATATGGTAGCTACGTGATCATTGCATGAAGAGCCACGTGTGCAGTGCATGATAGCCACGTGATGTGTGCATGATCAGTCACGTGATCAGTGCATGATCAGCCACGTGATCAGTGCATGACCAGTCACGTGATTAGTGCATGATCAGCCACGTGATCAGTGCATGATCAATTACGTGATCAGTGCATGATCAGTCACGTGACCAGTACATGGTAGCTACATGATCATTGCAGGATCAGCCACTGATCAGTGCATGATCAGTCACGTGATCAGTGTATGATCAGCCACTTGATCAGTGCATGATCAATTACGTGATCAGTGCATGATAGTCACGTGACCAGTACATGGTAGCTACGTGATCATTGCATGATCAGCCATGTGAACCATGCATGATAGCAACGAGATCAGTGCATGATCACTCACGTGATCAGTGCATGATCAGTCACGTGAACAGTGCATGATAAGTCACGTGACCAGTACATGGTAGCTACGTGATCATTGCATGATCAGCCATGTGAACCGTGCATGATAGCAACGAGATCAGTGCATGATCACTCACGTGATCAGTTGCATGATCAGTCACGTGAACAGTGCATGATAAGTCACCCGATCACTGTATGATCAATTACGTGATCAGTGCATGATCACTCACGTGACCAGTACATGGTAGCTACGTGATCATTGCATGATCAGCCACGTGAGCAGTGCATGATAGCCGCGTGATCACTGCATGACCTGTCACATGGTCAGTGTATGTTTATCCACGTGATCAGTGCATGGGCAGTCAGGTGATAAGTGCATGATCATCCACGTGATCAGTGCATGTGGAGTCATGTAGTCAATGCATGATAGCGCCGTGATCACTGCACGATCAGTCCCGTGATGAGTGTATGATCAGTCACGTGATCAGTACATGATCAGTCACGTGAACAGTGCATTATCATTTACGTGATCTGTGCATGATCAGTCACGTGACCAGTATATGGTAGCTTCTTGATCATTCCATGACGAACCACGTGAGCAGTGCCTGATAGCCACGTGATGTGTGCATGATGAGTTACATGAGCAGAGTATGATCAGCCACGTGATCAGTGCATGAGTGCCACGTGATCAGTGCATGATATGTCATGTGACAGGTGTGTGATCAGCCACGTGAACCGTGCATGTTCAGCCACGTATTCAGTGCATGATAGCCACGTGATCAGTGCATGATCAGTTACGTGATCAGTGCATGATCAGTTACGTGAGAAGTGTATGATCAGCCACGTGATCAGTGCATGGTCAGACACGTGAACAGTGTATGATTAGCCACGTGATCAGTGCATGATATCCAAGTGATCAGTGCTTGATCAGCTACGTGAGAAGTGTATGATCAGCCACGTGATCAGTGCATGGTCAGACACGTGAACAGTGTATGATAGCCACGTGATCAGTGCATGATATCCAAGTGATCAGTGCTTGATCAATCATGTGATCTGTGTATGATCAGCCAGGTGAACAGTGCATGCTCAGTCACGTGATCAGGGCCTGCTGAGCTGCGTGATTACTGTCTGCTCATCTGCTTGACAATTGCCAGCTGAGCTGCACGATTCCTGCCTGTCATCTGCTTGACAATTGCCAGCTGTGCTGCGTAATTCCTGCCTGCTCAGCTGCTTGATTATTGCCAGCTGAGCAGCATGATTCCTCACAGCTGAGTTCCATGATTATTGCCTGCTGACTGTTTGATTTTATGCCTACTCAGCTCTTGTTTATTGCCTCCAGAGGCACATGATCAGTGTATGATAGCAAACATGCTCAGCGCATGATCAGTCACATTGTCAGCGCCATTAAGTCACGTGATCACTACATGATAGTCATGTGATCAGTCCATGCTCAGTCACGGTATCAGTGCATGATGAGCCACGTGATCAGTGCATGATAGCCACGTGATCATTGCATGATAGCCACGTGATCAGTGCATGATCAGCCAGGTGATCAGTGAATGATTGCTACGTGATCAGTTCATGATTAGTCACGTGATCTGTGCATGACCAGGCAGGTGATCAGTGTGATGATCAGCCACTTGAACAGTGCATGATAGCCACGTGATCAGTGCATGATCAGTCACATGATGGGTGTATGATCAGTCACGTGACCGGTACATGGTAGCTACATGATCATTGCATGATCATACACGTGAGTAGTGCATGATAGCCACGTGATCAGTGCATGATCAGTGACGTGATCAGTGCATGATCAGTCATGTAATCTGTGCATGACCAGGCACGGGATCAGTGTATGACCAGCCATGTGATCAGTGTATGATAGTCACGTGATCAGTGCATGATAAGTCACGTGATCAGTGCATGATCAGCCAGGTGATCAGTGAATGATTGCTACGTGATCAGTTCATGATTAGTCACGTGATCTGTGCATGACCAGGCACGTGATCAGTGTATGACGAGCCATGTGATCAGTGTATGATAGCCAGGTGATCAGTGCATGATAAGTCACGTGAACAGTGCATGATCAGCCACATGATCAGTGCATGATCAATTACGTCATCAGTGCATGATCAGTCAGGTGACCAGTACATGGTAGCTGCGTGATGAGTGTATGACCAGCCAAGTGATCAGTGCATGATAGGCACGTTATCACTGCATGATCAGTGACGTGATCAGTGCATGATCAGTCACGTGATCAGGGCATGATCAGCCACGTGACCAGTGCATGATCAGTCACGTGACCAGTACATGGTAGCTGCGTGATGAGTGTATGACCAGCCAAGTGATCAGTGCATGATAGGCACGTTATCACTGCATGATCAGTGACGTGATCATGGCATGATCAGTCACGTGATCAGTGCATGATCAGCCACGTGACCAGTGCATGATCAGTCACGTGACCAGTACATGGTAGCTGCGTGATCATTTCATGATCAGCCCAGTGAGCAGTGCATGATAGCCACGTGATCAGTGCGTGATCAGTCATGTGATCAGTACATGATCAGTCACGTGATCAGTGCATGATCATTCAGGTCATCTGTGCATGATCAGTCACGTGACCAGTATATGGTAGCTATGTGAACATTGCATGACCAGCCAGGTGAGAAGTGCATGATAGCCACGTGATGTGTGCATGATCAGTTACGTGAGCAGAGTATGATCAGCCACGTGATCAGTGCATGAGTGCCACGTGATCAGTGCATATTCAGTCACGTGACAGGTGTGTGGTAAGCCACGTGAACAGTGCATGTTCAGCCACGTGATCAGTGCATGATATCCACGTGATCAGTGCATGATCAGTTACGTGAACAGTGTATGACCAGCCACGTGAGCAGTGCATGGTCAGACACGTGAACAGTGTATGATCAAACACGTGATCAGTGCATGATATCCACGGGATCAGTGCATGATCAGTCACGTGATATGTGTGTGATCAGCCACGTGATCAGTGCATGATGAGTCAGGTGATCAGTGCAGGATTAATTACGTGATCAGTGCATGATCAGCCACGTGACCAGTATATGGTAGCTACGTGAACATTGCATGATCAGCCACGTGATCAGTGCATGATAGCCACGTGATCAGTGCATGATCAGCCACGTGACCAGTATATGGTAGCTACGTGAACAGTGCATGATCAAACACGTGATCAGTGCATGATATCCACGGGATCAGTGCATGATCAGTCTCGTGAAGAGTGCATGATCAGTCACGTGATCAGTGCATGATCAGTCACGTGATCAGTGCATGATCAGCCACGTGATCAGTGCATGATCAGCCACATGATCAGTGCATGATCAATTACGTGAGCAGTGTATGATCAGCCACGTGATCAGTGCAGGGTCAGACACGTGATCAGTGCATGATAGTCACGTGATCAGTGCATGACCAAGCACGTGATACGTGTGTGATCAGCCACGTGATCCGGGCATGATATACACGTGATCAGTGAATGATAGCCACGTGATCAGTGCATGATAACCACGTGATCAGTGCATGATCAGAATCGTGATACGTGTGTGATCAGCCACGTGATCAGTGCATGATCAGTCACGTGACCCAGTACATGGTTGCTCTGTGATCATTGCGATTGATCAGCCACGTGAGCAGTGCATGATAGCCACGTGATCAGTGTGTGATCAGTCACATGATCAGTACATGATCAGTCAGGTGAACAGTGCATGATCATTTACGTGATCTGTGCATGATCAGTCACGTGACCAGTATATTGTACCTACGTGAACATTGCATGACCAGCCAGGTGAGAAGTGCATGATAGCCACCTGATGTGTGCATGATCAGTACGTGAGCAGAATATGATCAGCCACGTGATCAGTGCATGAGGGCCACGTGAACAGTGCATGATCAGTCACGTGACAGGTGTGTGATAAGCCACGTGAACAGTGCATGTTCAGCCACGTGATCAGTGCATGATATCCACGTGATCAGTGCATGATCAGTTACGTGAACAGTGTATGATCAGCCACGTGAGCAGTGCATGGTCAGACACGTGAACAGGGTATGATCAAACACGTGATCAGTGCATGATATCCACGGGATCAGTGCATGATCAGTCTCGTGAAGAGTGCATGATCAGTCACGTGATCAGTGCATGATCAGTCACGTGATCAGTGCATGATCAGCCACGTGATCAGTGCATGATCAGCCACATGATCAGTGCATGATCAATTACGTGAGCAGTGTATGATCAGCCACGTGATCAGTGCAGGGTCAGACACGTGATCAGTGAATGATAGCCACGTGATCAGTGCATGATAGTCACGTGATCAGTGCATGACCAAGCACGTGATACGTGTGTGATCAGCCACGTGATCCGTGCATGATATCCACGTGATCAGTGAATGATAGCCACGTGATCAGTGCATGATAACCACGTGATCAGTGCATGATCAGAAACGTGATACGTGTGTGATCAGCCACGTGATCAGTGCATGATCAGTCACGTGACCAGTACATGGTTGCTACGTGATCATTGCATGATCAGCCACGTGAGCAGTGCATGATAGCCACGTGATCAGTGTGTGATCAGTCACATGATCAGTACATGATCAGTCATGTGAACAGTGCATGATCATTTACGTGATCTGTGCATGATCAGTCACGTGACCAGTATATTGTACCTACGTGAACATTGCATGACCAGCCAGGTGAGAAGTGCATGATAGCCACCTGATGTGTGCATGATCAGTTACGTGAGCAGAATATGATCAGCCACGTGATCAGTGCATGAGGGCCACGTGATCAGTGCATGATCAGTCACGTGATAGGTGTGTGATAAGCCACGTGAACAGTGCATGTTCAGCCACGTGATCAGTGCATGATATCCACGTGATCAGTGCATGATCAGTTACGTGAACAGTATATGATCAGCCACGTGAGCAGTGCATGGTCAGACACGTGAACAGTGTATGATCAAACAAGTGATCAGTGCATGATATCCACGGGATCAGTGCATGATCAGTCTCATGAAGAGTGCATGATCAGTCACGTGATCAGTGCATGATCAGTCACGTGATCAGTGCATGATCAGCCACGTGATCAGTGCATGATCAGTGCATGATCAATTACGTGAGCACTGTATGATCAGC